>NC_135139.1:18484848-18787878 GCF_051014445.1 Colletes latitarsis | reverse complement strand
AATTTGTGTTTAACGTCAATAAATGGAACTACCGTATAATTTAATCCAGAAAGTAAATGGGATAAAATTGTAGACACAATTAACACGCGGCACCGACGTCCGTGTCCATCGATCGTTTATCGAGCTGGTTTTTCTCGAACCAGCGTGAACATACAATCCGCCACTCCGTGCAGAAGTCCCTGGAGACACCTATTACCGTCGGTGGACGTCTTCCTTGCCGCAGGACCCCCGCGGGTTCCGTTCGCAGTGCGAAAACTTGGAAGCCAGAACCGCACGCGGAGAACTATCGCGCGGCAAATATTGATCAATCGAGACAGAGAGCCCGGGCTGATTGAATTAAAGTTGGTGTGTCGAGGCGTCGCGCGATCGTTTCACTATTTCCCGATATCGAATACCTGATCCCCGACGATTACTTTGTCTCCCTGTCGCGAGACCCGTCGTCGGAATTGAAATCTTTCGAATTCCACGGATATATATCGGCGTTCTTACGGCCACATAATAGCATCCTCTCGTTCGAGAGTCCCTACATGAATATCTGGATGCACAAGGAGAATATCCCAGAGTATTCTTCTTGGTCCGGTCGATCTCCGTGTTCAGACTCCCTCCGTCGCGGTACCGACGGACAAAAGAAGAAAAGAAGCACCGCGTATACCGTAGGGAGATCGAGAGAAAAGCCAGTAGGAGTTTCACCAGACAGACCGCTCTCGCGATACTGAATATTTAACACCGCCTTTGGTAGATCGGTATTAACCTGCAGTCGTAAACAATATCACCTAGGTGATCAGATTAGAGTTTAATTATTCCTATAATCGCGTGATATATGCTAGCAGAAACTTATAGGTAGGGGATATGGGACCAATAAAAGTCTGTAATCCCTGTGTCCATCTTCTTGCAAACGCACAGTAGTCTGGCTCATTATTCGAACCGACTAGCGGGCATTAGCGAGAAGTTGGCTAGCACTTTCGACCAATAACGGCAATACATGGGGATCTAGGGACCAATGAGACCCGCATTCCGTTCGCTAGCCAACTTCTCAAGGACGCACAGTAGATACGCCACTAGGCTGACCTGGCGACGAGGTGGGGGCGGTATCGACTTCTCCTCCCCACCTCTGGCATCACTGGCGTTTCTTTCGATCTCTCTATACTATATACGAGGCATAAACACGCGTTACATAAGCCTCCCGGGCTCACGGCGTGATCCGGCTATAATAAAAAAGAAAAATAAAACAAGGATCCTTCGGTGGGTATGTGTAATGGACGTTAGTAACTGACTCGGCCAGCCCCTGGCCTAGTGCTTTCTGCCCCCTCTGTGTTTGAGCGTGTTTGCGCGTGTGCGCGGACGCATTCACGTCTCTACTTGCGGCAACCCCGGGACGAGGAAGGACCGTACGTACGGGCAATGGGTGAAGATTGGCATTGGGTGTTTATAAGGCCGGTGTCGCGACCAATCCCCCCATTTTCGTACGGTGTGAGAGTCGAGCATGTGGCAATAAACAATTTGTTACGTCGAGGGTCGGAGCCCGCGGCATACGCTCTCGCACATTATATCCATCTTCTTCTGGTGCACGCACGGTGCACCTAACCCGGCGTCGGCCCCGACCGACGCAACAATCAATAACGACGCGTCACGTTGTTTTCTACGATACCTCCGTTCACGTCGATCGTTAACCCCTCGATAATCGTTGCGGCCGGTGCTACGATCGGCAACTGGTTCGATTCACCGCGAGTGTCGTTCGCCATCGATAACGACGCGATCTCGTCCCCGAATCCAACAAGGAGACGCACCAAAGTGTTAATCGTACGTTTCGATGAAATTTAACCTTTAATAGTAGAGTACAGTGGAGACTTTTTGACTCATCTTTGTTTTTCTAGCGATAAAAGTAATCGAAAATATAGTTTAGCAGAATTATTCTTTTCGCGGCTTTTGAAGACTAAAAGACTCTTGTATATAATTTCATAGCACTATGACATTTTTAGGATAAAATTTTTCGGAGAATTTGAGGAAGCATCTTGTTTTATAATTATAGCTTTTTTTAAGCCAATGACTTAAGACAAAATAAAAAATTAAGTGAAGGAAAAATTCATGCAGAAACGGAGGACGAAGGTATTAATTCGACGATACTGATGATATTTAAAAATTTTCATTCTCAACTGTTTTAGTACGATTTCAAACGACGAGACTTTTTGATACTTCTATACGTTTGTGTTATAAAAGTATACTATCACGTTAAAAGTTAACAGGTTCGCGGGGAACTACCATATTCGATACACTTTCGATCGATCGAGTTTTACAAATATCTCTGAAATGAATTTACAAAATTGGGAGTCAGAAATTAAGAAACTATGAAGACTTTTGTAGACGATATAGTATATATTTCTGTCTATCAGGAAACGAAAAGGATTACGCGGAGCAGTAGGATCAGAAATGGCGAAAAAATTATTCCCGTCTATCCGCGTTTCGCTCGTATTTCGCGATGTCGTTCGACAGTGGGGGAGGAAAAAAGTATCGCACCGGCAACGTTTTCGTCAAATTAACGCATAAGCAACCGCTCGTGTGTATAGAAGCGCAAGAATGCCAGCGAAAAATCCACTTGACTTTGGTTTACGCGAAGACGAGGAAGCGTTGAAAAAGGGACGGCGGGACTCTTTTCTTTCTCGTCGTTTTTTTCCTCTCTCTCTCTCTCGTGGAGGCTAGCCGGCGGCGTTATACGAACGCAGACGATAACGGGGAGGCGCAAAATAAAATGAGATCGCATTATGCGCACTCGTGAAAAGGTCCCGGAGGGGCCGAGGTCGCTTGCGCATGGATCATATAGCTGCCGATGCAGACTCGTATAAAAGTGTTTTGTATCGCGGGTACACGTGCACGTGCACGCACACGTACGCGTTCGCGTCTTTTTACGCGAAACTTGCATCGCCGTCAGACCTAGACACTTTTTAAACAACATTTTTAATACTGTTTCGGGTAACACGGTACCCCATTTTACGGTTTTTCGATTTTTTAAACACAGATTTCTAGAATGAAATTTTGTCCATTTCTGTTAGTGACGTTTCACTAAAATAACAAGAATTATTACATGAGAAAATGTACATTCGCTAGGAAAAGCATACTTCAACCCTTCAAATACACCCGTACGATGTACTAGTCTTCAAGCCTTTTATGTTTGCGAATCAAATTCTATCCCCTAAAAGCCGTACAGTATTTACCTATTTTTTGATCTTTTCTGTGACTCCTTAAAAAATCATTAAAATTTAAATGACAAGCTTTGTGGTGTCTCGTGAGATCGAACTTGAGGGGTTAATGGATGAAATTAGCGAATGTACATATTCGTGAAGTTCATCCTTTGACTGCAACGCGCGCACACGAAGTAGCGTTACATCAAACAGTTATTTCTTATTTGCGTTTCGAATAAAATCCTCCCCGTTCCGGCGTTGTGTCTCGTTGCACAGAGGAGCCGTGGAGCGCGCTGATAAGATTGCATTTCGTGAAACTGAAGGGTGTGTGCGCGGACAGGGACGCTGCGGTCCCTTCGTTAGAACCGTGTGTCTATTGACGCGTGGCAACCCTGATTCTCTCGCACGCATCGACGCGCCACCGTGAATTCTTCCCTCGATTTTTTTTATTTCGAAAGTCACGCTCGCCCGGTAATACGAAGCTTCGTCGGGCGCGAAAAAAAGTACACTGTGTCTACGATTCGCCCGAACGATCCTGCGATTCCCTCCAACCCCCGCCCCCTAGGCTTTCATTCGTTAAACCTTTTCGTTTCCACGCGTTTGTATCGCGCTTCGCGAAACTTCTGACTGACGTCGACCGTCAGGGGCGCCGCTCTGTGAAAACCGCATGGTAACCGAACTCCATTAATCACGTAGCTTTCGTCGCTTAATGAAAGGGCAAAATATCGCTAACCGGAAACGCAGGATAGCTGGATGGATGCCGGGGCTAGGGGGGAGGGAGCACCGAAGTAATGCGTGTGTCGATGATAAACGAACTCGCTAGTTGTCAGTCGTGATTCTCGGTGTCGACCAGTGTAACTTTCCCGATCAAAAAGGAATTTAGGTGATAATTCATAAGACGATAAATAAAGTTTTTGGACCCTCTGAAACGCAACTTTCGGCGAAATTTTAAAAGCAGATGGGTATTGGATAGTTTCACGTTTAATTGTCGAGAACAAGTTTCAAGATTGTGACCACCTTTATATTTTTTATAATTTTCCAGAAGTTATACAGAATCGAAGAGATTGAACCACGAATAATTAATAGCGTAGTCCCGTTTAAAGAACAAATAGTCCCCCCATTGGAGAATTCAACATCGTCCGTGGCATCAATCTTTCGTTTCCCGGTTCAGAAAAGTGCCACTCAGTTTCTGGTATCGCTGTGTCTTTGACTACGAGCAAACGTAAAACATACGCTTAATTATGTTTTCCCATTAGCAGCGAGACCCGTAAAGTCAAGGAAAGGAAGTGTTTGTTCGGCGCAACGGTTTTGTCCCTAGATCGCTAAAATATCACACGGCGCTTCGGTGCTGGAAACTTCGGTGATCAACGTCGCTTCTCCGACGCTTTGTTTCCGCTCGGGGAACGGAAGAAATATTGTAAAAGCAGGAAAATACGATCCCCTTAAAGAGAGATTGCCCGTCGTATTCTCTAGCTCGTTACAAAAGAGACTGTTGTCTTTACTTTTATCGCATCGTTCAATTCGTTGTTCACTGTTTTCGTTTAGTTGTCGTCTTTTTGTTCGTCGGACGGGAAATGTACATTCATCGATGGGTCCCTTTTAGCGGATAATTCGTTCCGCGATTTAATTCAGATTTCTCTTTGTTTGATACGAGGAGGGGCAGTATCGTCGAAACGATTCTCTTGTCTCGAGTTTTACCCGGGCGACGGTTCGCCGATTTTCAACTTCGTTGACGGTGCGCCGCGGAAAAATTATATTATACTCCCCGTCGACCGAAATTTCAACGGTAGTTATATTGCGCCCGCGTCTTTTCTTATAACTTACGTCCCGCTGCGGGGTAAAAAGAGAAGTTACTCCCGCGAGTACGTAACGGCGGACAAGAAAAAGCACAACGCGGTTGGGCGGTTCTATTAAAAAACTTAGGGCCAACTATTTTAATAAAATGCAGCTTGCACGTCGAACGGAACGTGCGGCGCACCGTCGGGCTCGATTCCTGGAGCGACCGAAAAGGAGACAGCTTTCCCGCGCAAAGCTCAGTCGAACGAGTTGAATTTTGTTTGCACACGATGCCGTCGGAAAAATTGAGTTAAAAAATTCTATAATCTCGTTACTCTGTTCCAATTTACGTTTGTAAACTTTAACGATTACGCGTTCGGGAGCAATTCGACAAACTTTCGCGGTTTATATATTTAAGAACGTTTTAATTTGTTGCGTTAATGCAGCAGCAACACACTGGCGAATAGAGCATCGTTTCAACCGGGCAGGCCGCCTTGATTCTTTTTAAAAGTTTGCTGTAATAAACAGCATTGACCGTGCGTCGTTAAAAAGAAACGAACGAACACTACTCCTTTTGAATTTTAAATAAACTACAGAGGGATGTTTGCCCGCCGACAGTCGAGTTTTGGCTTTCACCGGGGCTCTCACATTTATTAAACGCCACTCCATGCTGGACCGTTTTGTTTCCGAGATATGTTGATGCACTCACGATTCAACGGGCTGTGAGAATACGGTTTAAAAATGCTTTTACTTCTGCCTCGTACCGATTCATAACTCTGTAAGAAACTTCGATGAGATACAGAGATGAATTCGTGCCCAATTGGCTATTAAGCTAGTACTCGCTGCACGAGTTTTTTAATACCGGTATTAATACTGCCAATTTGTTAACAAAATTGCACAAGAGTTTACTTTCTCAGCACAATCGTTTCTATAAATATATTCTAAGAAACTCTCATTTATACTCGAATCGCTACACAATATTTATTTAATTTAAAAATGTCACCTTTTCATAAATTTAGCTTTTAAGTTTTCAATTTTCTTGAATTTCAAAATTCTTCCCAGTTCGGTAGTCATTTTACTGTATTCAGAATTTATTGAATTTGTTTTGGAAACGATGAACATCGATAACTACGTATAATGATTTATTTATGCGACGACGTTTCAGTTACTAAGCATTGTAGCTTTCTTCAGGAGATATGAAAGGAACTTTAGAACCAATGATTAAGATTGCAACGAATGTTACTCCAATGAACGTTCAATTTAAAATTGAATGACCAGTCTGGTTGTTGGCGTGCTCGAGCGATCCGCTTAAAGATTGCCAATTCAGTACCGAGCGTTCTAATAAAAGGGGAAAATAAAAAATTCAGTCGTATTCGAAAGCAGCCTCCACGAAAGTAGCACGTCCTATCGCGAATCTCGACAACCTAGCGGCAGATCGCTCGCGACTCGCAACGACAATGAAGCAGCAACGATCGTGCCTTATTACACCGTGCATACGTCAAGAGTACGCAACCCGTTTGCATTGTAAGTTCATTAATAACGCGACACGATCCGAGATAACGTTGAAAAATGGACACGTGGTCTCTGCCTCTGCTCGCTGGGTACCTTCTGCGTGGATCGCAGTCACGCATGAGCGGAAAACACTTGTCGCTCGAGATCGGTTAATTTATCAGTGTAGCGGTTAACTACTACCAGGGAAAATGCCAGACGCTGTACAGAATAAGCTAAAAATAAAAATTCCGCATAAAGAATACACAACAAATAAATAATCCTTTCAGAGTAATTAAACTTTGAGAATAGAAGAAGTTATTATTTGAGTTATATTTGTCGAAAGAAATATTATTTCGTGACTTCACCATCTGTTAGAAAATCGTTCGTTCAAGAACTGTCTGCTTGCTTGAAATATGTCGATGCACTGTCATGCGTAAGCCACATACGACGTACAACATGTAATGGAACTTCTTTCAGTAACTCGTGCAATTGATTGCTCGAGAAATTGACATGAGATTGACCCGTTAATCTCTCATCAAAGGAGACAGATCCGATTACATTATCTCCAATTATCGCTGCCCATACGTTTACACTGAATTATCGTGGACGAGTTGATCGAAGACTAGCACGTGTACTTTCTTTGGCCCAATGATCGGTATTGTGAAAATTAATTGTTCCGTCTCCGGGGAATTTAATTTTATCGATACAGCGGATACCAGTAGGAATCTAGTCTACGAGTTATTTTTACACGAAAAAATCGTCTCGATTTTAATGATTTTAATTCAAAGTTGTTGTCAAAAAATTATTACGGTATAAAAATAACCAAGTTTCGAATTTTTATCACTATTCTTGCTTTGCTAATCCGCTGGTGAAACTGGCTCGTGTTACGATACGGGCCGTATAACGCGGAAAATCACGCATTTCCGACAAATTATCGTCGACATCGGCGCAACGCTGTATATTTTAACGGCACGTCGATATCGGTTGCGATACGGAGGCGATTATTATTCATGTCCCCATTTATATGTGCCGCGTGCTACGTCCTTTATTTTACATGGCTGAGCCGAACGGTGGCTCTTAAAAATCCGATTCGCGCGGCCAGGATCTCTCGAGTCCGTCCAAATGAAGCAAAACTCGCGGCTGCGTGCGCGGAGCGTTTGAATTTTAGCGGCAGCCATTCGTAGCTCGGGCGAAATCGCCCTTCATATACATAAAACACGCGGGGCAGCCCCCGTATATGCATATGGACGCCGCGGTTGATGACGCGTGACACGTGCGCGTCGTCGTTGGGAATCAATTAGCCCGACATGCACCGCTGCCCCTGGGATACGTGTAACACCTTCCCCGCCGAGCGGACGAACACTTTTCGGCGTCCAACATCGACCGACGCACACATGCGACCGTACTCATACCGTAGGTGTTTCGAAACTACTGGTATGTACACGCTTAACCGGTTAATTGAAGTCGCGGAGAAAAAAACGAAAGCATTTTAATAAGCTTACGATTTAAATCGATAACGCACCAACGAAAATCGTACAAGCGTGTACAGGTACATTTGAACCGTCGTTTTCCGAATTAACGCTCGACCAGCGGACTCTGGATTTCCGTTTCGAGTCGCGAAGTTTTGGTTTTCAACGAGTAATAATAGTAATATTAATACCAGGCAGAAAAATTCAATCGTAAACTTTGCGTTGAAACACGACGTAATAAAACGCGTTCGAATTTGTTCGAAAATGTTTTGGAATCGACGATGCAGTTTGTTGGGAAATGTTTTCGTAGCAATGCGTCAAAAAGTCCGTGGCCGTCGATCCATATGTTTTCGACGAACGAAATGGCCGGGAGCCTGATGTCCAGCGACTATCCAAGTAGCTTCGGGTATAGGCGCATATGCACGTGTAATCCCAGAAGGGTTTATAGGCCACCAACGTCGCCATATATGTACACGAAGTTACATACCTCCGGAGTGATCAGCTATGGTAGGTCGAGGGGAATGCATTGAGGTTTCTACAACCCTCTCGCGCCACTCCACCCGTTAATTAAAACCTGCTACGCGCGTGTGAGTAAACACGACTGCAACGACTCGTGTCAAATTTCGCTGATCATTTTCGGTATATAATTGAAAAAGCTTCCAATAACGACGTATCGCTGTTATTTTTCGCGTACTTTATTTATCGCCGTTGATGAATCCGCGAACGAAATTTTGAAACCGCGAAAGATAGGTAAACGAGGCACCGAGAGTTCAACGACAGGCGGACATTTCATACGATATTGCACAACGCACTGTGGTCCGAATTTAGGAAAAACCTTTAAAATTATAATCGCAGACTATAACTCGTATCTCTTTGAAATAATACAAATGGGGATCGTTATACTTTCCTGAATTTTTCGAAATTGAAACTGTCAAATAAAAAAGCAGAGTACCCTGTTGTACTCTGTTTATTTACCTAACAAAATGAAACAACGGGGTCGATGCATCGAAGCAATATTCCACTTGTTTTGGCCCGTTTGTTCCTTAGGGCGCAACGAAATCGATATGGAAACGATAATCGTAGAGTACTTAGCATACCGGTATGATTTTTCGTCTGTCTACTAGATTGCGGTTGGCCCGTTATCCATTTATGCACCGCAACGAAGTGATATGTGGCAGTAACAGGGGTCAATATTATCCAATAGCAGAATCGATCCATAATTATTAAGCAAACACAATGGAATGGGTTCCAAAGCATGCCTGGACAAATATGATTACATCGTTGATGTGAACATTCCGATCAATATAAACTGCGCGGCGGTATTCTCTATCCAATTACGCTTATGGGATTCTGTCTGTACGTCCGTGGAAATCAATCCTCGCTGACCGTGCATCGATGGTATCGCCTAATTAGTTTGATTATCTCGCGACTTCCTGGAGTTGATCATCGAACAAAGACCGCGTTGTGCGGTGTTTTCAAAAGTAAACGGATCCGCTTTAAACGCCCTTTGTCCATTAATACACGCGTTATTTAAAGGCATTCGTGTAACTCTTTTTTCGATGACTTTTTTGGTCGAGCTTCGTCCGGTAGAAACGACGACCTACATACGGAACGATTGAAAAACATTTCCACGAGAGAGTTTCTACCCCCGATCTAGCCGGTCTATTTCCCTGCAAACAAGTCCGAATCACGTCACTTCCTCGTAAATTGCATCCCAGACGGAAACAGACTGAAAGTTAGGAACGATCGGCGCCCGTGGCGTTTGCATTTGATTTTTTATTGCGCGTCCTCGTACTCGCGAGACCGGTGTAACGTCGAGGATCGGGAAATTGCAATCTTCAGACCTCGTTTAAATTAATGTTTACCAAAATTTAAATTAAAAATTTCTCCATCGAAGCAGGATCTGAAAAATCTCGATCTTGTCGAGACCGCAAACGCGACGACGTCGAAAAATTCGAGCGTCCGATAGATGACGGGAAGATCATGGAGACTGACTCGAAGCGTTTTCGGATGAGAGTAGTGGTATTTATCGAGCGCCTAATTAACAGAGTCTCGAGGTGTTCTGACCCCGAGCATTGTGCGGGCCACGTTGCGGGAGGAGTCCCTTTACGAGCCGCGAGCGGCGAGAATTTAATTAACCTGTTCTGCATTTGATAGCCGGCAAAAACTTCCGGTCGGTGTCTTTTGTGAAGTGGTCGTAATTAATATTCCTCGACAGAGGCAAGGAGCAGAAACAGCGGGTTGCAAAAGGAGGGCTGAACGCAGGCCTGTTGCGAGAGGAACACGCGACGCTGCCTCTTAAAGGCGGAGCGGAAGAATTTTCGGATGACGAATTCGTTGCTCTTCGAGCGTTCGCACAGAACACCGCCGTCGGAAAGAGTTTAATCGGACGTGCAAATCCATCTATCTGGAACAACCGCGAGTATTCCGTCCGCTTTACCTTTACTCGCTCGGTTTCTCATACTTTAGCGGTTATATTATGTTTAACATATCAAGGGAGTCCTCGTCTACGTCGCCCTCGATCGTCGACTCGCGGATTTGGCTGTTTACGGTAATAAAACTTGGAAATTGAAGCCATTACTAAATTTACTTTATTATAACGGTGCAATATTTCGTTAGATTCGACTGGTTCACAGTTTAGAATTTTTTCCTTGCTCATTCCATTTTTCGTACAGTGGAGGCGAATTACAACACCAGCAGATTCAATTTACGAATCACGCCTGATACTCGTTTTAATATCACTGTAATCGTACTACAAATCATTGAACATAGTCTACACGAATATAAAATTTGCTATATTACAAACGTCTGCATTTGTTCTGGATTAAACGACGCACAACGAGACTAAACGTTGACTGCTTCTCGATCTTGGATCTTCGAAAGGCGGGATTAATACGAATGGTGGTATTTGTTCCTCGGTATCGAGGCTAAGAGCAGCTCGATCCATCTCCGTAAGATCGATTAATGCGAACGTCGATATTTGTTTTCGGTTAAACGCCAAGTATCGAGACGAAGTATTTCTCCCTCGATTTCCGAAACATATCATTTACTCGAAACCTCTCGTAGCTTCGGCGTGGGCGTGCTAAAGGTCGTGGAGCGAGGAACTGTGTTGGTTCATTGGTTCAGGATTCGCAAAGGTTAGCCAATAGTCGAGGTCTGCGATACTTCGTGGAGGGGGTGGTCGTATGTCGGTGATTATCAATAACTTTTGGTCCGAAAATTCGCGAGTAAAATGCGTGCAATAACGCTCCTAATAAACGATTCTCTGAATTATTCGCTCGGTTGTACGTTGAAGATCTGGCGAGATGCAGTAACGAGTCCAATGGAGGGGTCGAAGGGGTTGGAAAAAAATGAGAGGGAAAATGGAGGGTGTAACGCGTAAGAGAATGTTCGGTCAAACGAGAACCGGTGCCTTTTGCTCGGAAAATCGAGTAATAATATGATACCACGTACGATATATTATGTTCCATTAGCAAAATCTCATCGTGCCAGGCCTTAATTATCATTAACAACAGCGAAATCGATAGCGTTCTCTCTATCTAGCCGGTCCAGGTCGTCAGGTTTCACGGAGAGCGTCGATAAGCTATACAGTGATACGGAATAATTCGCAATAAGGCAGAACCCTGCGAACCGTTCTCGGCCATTCATGAGAGTTCATCCTTTATCACAGACGGCAGCGCACACATGTAAAACGGGCATGTAAATTCTCCGGTGTCTCGGGCCAAGATTCCTTTCGCGGAAACGAGAAAACGTGGTTGTACAGAAATTGCTTTGCCGTGTTTCGCCCGCGTATACGATCTCCCCCTGTCTCCTACCACTTTTTCCTCACCATTTTCTTACCTCGGTCACCCACACCGTTCCCTCGCCGGCTGCATGTACACGAATGGAATTCGCCCGTCGAAACGTAACGCCGATTGTATTTCACTTTCGACGGGGTTTCCCGAGCTCCTGACTTCACGGTTAAACCAATGAACGTGCAATTACCTTTCTTTTACTCTTCGGAACTTTCTTACTTTGATTCAATTTCGTGGATTGTCCGGAAACTCCGCACGACCCATGAGATATACCAAAGAAACTCTATTTAAATTAGAAATACAGTAACGGCAACGTCGGTTTGCCTTCGAGAAATTGGAGAAAAACGTATCTGTAAAGGTAATAAAGCCGATACAGCAGACAGCGAACCGTAACGAGGCTGTTGTAATTAATTTGCGCCCCGCGTGTGGATCTTCCTGAAACGCGCGCGGCGAAGCCACGTTGCCTACTGATGTGGCTCGTTCGTTGCGACAAAGGAAACGCAAACAGGGTTCTCGCTCGAGTATGTACCAGAAGTATATTGAGCCAGACACACAATAACTATGTATACACATAATTAACATTGCAGTGAAGCAAAACCTTGAATAAGCGCGAAGATAAAGAAATTATTTTATTCTATCTTTTTTCACGCATTGACTGTCAGACCTAACCCCTCGAATTGTTCACGAAAACTTTGCTTTCAGACGATTGAAAACTATGCATATTTTTACATCGTTAAAATTCAAGAGTCCTATCCAGATTTATTTTCTTTAACATCTAATCTTGAAAATTAGATTATATTTCTCAATTTCTGGGGATAGAATATTTAATCTGAAATCCCTTGTTATTCGATGTTCCCTAATAATTATTTCGGAACAAACGAGCATTCATGCGAGTGATTTCGAAAAAAAACTGTCAGACAAGACGGGGGAAATGAAAATGAGAGTCGAAAGCCGCGTATTATGAACGTTGCGAGACGAAACAGTTCCCAAGCGCGGCTGACAGATGGATAGGGTAGCTGGTGGAAAGAAAAGCGAGCTCATTATCGATTTCTCTGAAACGTCCTTCCTACTTTTGCCATTTATCGTTGAGCGATTGGCGCCAACCGACTTTCCGCGTTCGTTTATCGCTTTTATTAATTGCTCGGTAATCGAGAAATCCCGAACGGTCGTAACGTAATCGCGCGTCATTGGAATTATCGACGAAGTCGCGTCTGCCTCGGTCACTTAACAGTGCTCGCTTATCAATCCTCTCGCATTAATGACGGCAGTTACGAATTAATAGCCGTGCGTTAAGGTTAACCGCGTTCCTCTTCCGGGTTTCTGAACGCCGACACCCAGTTTCGCGCGTTCGATTACGCGGTTATCGAAAATATGTTTGCCGTTTCGCGGCAGGAAATTACAATAACGCAACGAGAGCACCCTACCAACACGACGTTTATGTAACAAGAGCAAACACGGAATACCAGATGGCGGAATATCATTACATCTAGCGTAATAAAATTAGCCCACGAAATTACTATTATAATTATAGTTCAAACGAGGTTCTCACAATGATGCAATGATAAACAAATATTAACTTTCGTGAAGAAACATTCCGAGATCTGTACTTTTCGTCCAAAACTTTCACAATTTTAGGACCCCCATCGAGTATTTTAAGCACGAATGGAGCAACGTTCATTCATTCCGTAGCATCAGGCAGTCACGACACGTTGCAATGCGCGTTTAGATAACGCGATCTAAATTGCGAGCAATAATTCTCCCCCTTCGACGGTTATTAGCAATTATTACGAATAAGTTGATCGCGTTGCCCGTGAAAGTCGACGCTGAGGAGGCAAAACATCCGGTTTCACGCAACGAACGACGGTTTTCTTCGCGATGACTGGCATTCGTATGCGTTTCTCAAGTATTCTCGGTAAGGCCAACGACTCTCTCCGCGCTTGTATTTTATCTGTCGAATCGTTTCGTCGACCGAGCGTTGGGAGATGCTGGAAGAAAAAAAGTGTTTCGTTCTGGCATCGCTGACCCAGGACAATGGACGAGGAATTTCTGAACGAGAGATACATAACGCGTAGAACGAGTCTCTCCCTCGCAGTGACTTCGTTTAGGCACACTTGCCTTAAACGAGATTCAACGAGGAGCCTTATCCCGCCGGTCTACAGCGAGATTGCTGATTGCTCCCTTCGTTCCTTTAATTTACGATGAATCGCGCGTTGCACTCGTAATAAGGCCGGTCGCGCGACGTCTCTCGTGCTGAATGGTCGTAAGCTTGCTATTCGTGTAACGAGCTGGTGTCATAATCTTGATGCGTGCGCTTCTGTCGCGCGAGTTACAGCGAGCACAGCCTCCGCTGCTTGCTCTCGCGATCTTACGAACGGTTCTGGCATAAACAACGAACGCGAAGTCGCGTTCGGTGAGTTATTATCATTTCTTAATTAACTCGAGAGATTCCTATTAACTTCTTTCCGCTCGTGGCCGTTCTGTCGCGAACGTTTATTACCCCGTGCGCCGAGCGGAGGCAGTAAAACACACGTTCGGAGATGGCTGGCCTGGATAAAATCCTCTCGCGGGACTCTCGACGGTCGATGAGGCGTGGTATTCCGGAAAGTAAAAACCGATGGGAACGGTGGACAGTCTTCTTTCGCGGGGGCTTGCATTGAAATGAGTTCGGGGGTTAACCGAGCGGCTCGTGATTTCGCGAGACAGCCGCGGCGGATAAAAGACACGCGATGATTCGACGTTTCTGGCTTTGGTCGCGACGTGAGAACAACCGCGAAACGCAACGAAGACGCTCTCGACGCTTAGTCGAGGCCGCGTACCGTCGAGCGTCCATTTACATAACGAGATTATTTCAATTTTACCTAGCGAATGGAGCCGTAACCCTGTATGCAAATCCGTGACACGTGAAAGGCGTGCGATCGCGGGCGTTTGAATAAAACGATCTTCGGGTCGCGCGCCCTTTTGTGCGCGACGATGGCCGCGCACAAAGCGGTCCCAATTGAAAAATTCAACGACCGGTGTGTAATCTGTCATTTGCGTTAAAAACTCTGCGCGACGCGGCGACCTCGCGGCAACGACGGACAATCGGTTCGCTTGATAATCGACAAAAGGGAGCTGCGCACCGTTTGTTCGACGTCGCAGTTACGCGTCTCTAATTACATTCCGGTAGGAGATTAAAAAAACAGTAACGAGTTACTTGCTCCCATTCCGTTTGCGAGCGTCATTGTTCGGGACACTGCGAACCGTGGCCGACATCAAAGTAACGGCCAGTTTGAAAACGCGGATACTCGATTGCTCAACCGTCGCTGCCAAGGGCGAATTACGCCGCGACGACGGATCATTAATTCATCGGGAACTCGACAATGGATCCTTGCCATCCGGTAACCGGTTTATTTGCTCGAGTGCGACGTCAAAAGTTATTCGAAAGTAGGCTAACTGGCCGGAGGGTCCGGCACAAGGGAGGGTCTGTAATCGCGTGTAAGCTTCCATTTTCATCCCCGTCCGTCCAGATTCTCTCTGAAGAGGGTGGACGCGCGCCTGAAAAGGATTTATATATATCGTGATACAAGGGATACAAGGACCGCGTCGAGTCACGGATAACAGAAACGAGGACGGGGGATAGAAAATGAACGAACAACGAGAGGGGGATAGAGAACCACGGGCAACATCAAATTCAAGTACCGCCCTTTTGTTCGGCTCGCTAAATTATTAATGGGCGCCACGTTGTAAGAGCCACGCGAGCCTCGTCCTACGGTTCTCGTGCAGTTTCTGCATATCCAGCGACGTGAAAGGAGTTGGACACCGGGCGTGACATAAATATGTAACGTAACGCGCTGCCATGAAAAATGTACTCGAGATTATAAGCGAACAGAAGCAACCAGCAAACGGGACTCCCGTCGTTCCGTGGGTAGCTGTTTCCAATGCCCATCTAGACGTTGCCTTCGCGACGTTATTTTGCGCGATGCCTCCGCGTTTCCTTGTCGCACAGAACACGTTCCTCGCGTTGGAAGAATAGGAGCTGGCAGATTTCCTGCCCGGGTCGAAGTTCCAACTGCATTCAATTTTCCTAGACATTGTTAGAATATTGTAAACTAGCGTTTTCCCGTAATTCGTCTCGCCTGGATGTTGCTTCAACAATATCTGTTAAAGGTGTGCCGTACAATAGAAACTAGGAAGCGTATACTCTTATGTATACCTTTATGAATGCTGGTTAGCAATTATGCAAACATTCTGCATAGAAATTTAAATTCACTTTCAATTAAATAAACAATTTATAATCCAGTTTCACCAGTTGTATAATCAGTAGGAATTGCTGAAACTTCATTGGGTGTATAACGTCAAAGTAAATTTCAAAATAAACATAGAAGATAGCAAAAATTATAGTAGGTGATGTGATCATTAGGTAGAGGATGAAATGCCCTTTAAAATGAGCGTTTGTGAGAGTCGATAGCTTTATTAGTTCCGGAGATATGAAGATTTTAATTTCAAGTTGATGCGGTGGCTAGTTTCGAAGATATGAGCATCCGAAGTTTGTTTACGTTTTTAATGCGCTCGCGCGAGTTCATTCATCCCCCGCGCGCGTAGATAGTAGACAGTGCGTAGTAAATTCTTGGAAATACTACGTCTTCCTGGTCACGTGACTGTCTCGACTCACGCGCGACAAGGAGGTACGACGCAACGCGTCAGACGGAGACAGAGATAGTCAAATTAAGAAAAATACCCTTTTACATAACTTACGATATCTCGAAAACGGAAGATCCGATCGACAAAAACCAAAAACCACTTTAAAGGGAAGGCCTTGCCGCCTCTATCAATGGCTCAATAATTAATAAAACACTAATGGTCTCGGAACTGCACGCATCTAAACTTTTAGTATTTTTAATGCGTGTTCATAGCCTTTACTAAGGCGGAGAGCGGAATTTTAAAAATTACCTTTTATATAAATTACGATATCTCGAAAACGGAAAGTCGGATCGACAAAAACCAAAAACCACTTTAAAGGGGAAGCTTTGCCGTTTCTAAAAGTGGCTCAGTTATGGATAAAAAGCTAATATCTTCGGAACTGCATCTGTGTAAAGTTTAACTATTTTTAATACGCGTTGTTAGACTGTTCTAAGACAGTGAAATCTGCAGATTCTCTCCTTTCATCTTTCCTATATAATTTCTTATTTACATTGAAAGCTAACCAGAATTTGATACCAAATTTTGTCCATTTTTTAACCCAAAAAAAGTCGAGGTATATTTAATGTTAAAACATCCAAAAATCAAGGCACGATTGCCGTAACTAACCCGATTCCTCTCCAGACAGCGAAGTAAATTGCAAAGATAAAATTTCGCCGGGATAATAGAAATGCAATGTTCGGTAATGAACCGGAAGATCACGATGCGGAAAATTCGCATTATGTTGGGGGACCGGGGAAGCTTCGGGCGAAGAACAAAACGGTCGGAGGTGAGTCAAAGCACCGTTCAACCCCTTGTGAAAATTCGCGGCATATTTCACGGGGTTTCGGGTGCAGTGTATCCGATGCCGATAGTCGATTCCGGCCGGGTCGACTCGCGTGCACCTTTTTTCCCCTGAGTCTCGGCCCCGGTAATCGCATAGTCCGATATATCGGCGATATTTTCGGTGGATCTAATATTAATTCCGTCATAAATCAGAACGGATGCCTCGATGAAAGGACTCGCTCAGATTTATTGGTTGACAGGTATGACGATATAACTCGATAAAGGTCTGGCACGAGTCTGAAAGGGGTAGAGCTCTCTCTCCCTTCTTTCGCGGTCCATCCTCCCTTTCTCCGTCCCCCCTTCGCTGTGCTCTCCTCTCCTTTCTTCCGAAGAGTCGTGGTTGCATCGTGCGGAGATCGGATGACGGGATGAGCGCAACGTGCAGCACAATGCACCGCACCAGATGTGCTCTACTCAATAGAATCATACGTAGCTCGATTTCCCTCTCTTCGAGTAGTCGCGTCGTGCTCTTCCTCCCTGATGGCTTTCCTCGACACCCTTTCCATCCCTTTCTACCGGCTCGTAGCCTGGTATCGGTTTTTTTCGTCGACGCGGAGAAGGGTTGCCCAACTTGGACCACCTTCGATACTTCCTTAAATCGTAATATTCACGAGCGAAAAATTTTCCTAATCCCGCGTTACATAAAGAGCTATTCAATTTGCAGAAACTGTTGGTGATAAATCATAAATGAACAAGAATATATTATGTTGTAAAATATCAGAATATATTATCTTGCGTTAATTTGACATAAAACTTCTCGAAACTGTTTCAATTCTGAACGTAAAATTGTCGAAGACACAATAAATGACGAATTTCGACTGTAGTAATGTCTTTCGAGCCGATTACTCGAGGTAGGGGCCCGACTATTTCAACCTGAAAGACAGGGAGACGAAATTTAATCGCTCTTAACTCCCTTCGGAGGGAGGATCGAGCTGCAGAGGATGTCTCTACAATCGTGGTACAGCCGAACAGGGTGTGACTTCTCGAAAAGATAAAGTCGTGAGTGCAGAACAAAGATTTTGCGTGTAAGTTTGAATTTAAAAAATCTGTCAGGTACCAGCCGTTAGTTTCGAGCCGATAAATCTTTATGTCTGCTCGTGTTCGTATTTATAAGCATCGGGCAATGTCATTATCAACTTCCTGTCGTTGCTACTGCTTACTGTCGATCTGCACTATTAGTCCCTTTCGGTGAGTCACGATGTCGAGATGCACTACTCGACGATACGTGGGCACGATCCATTGTTTAAGAGCACGCAATGGCAACGCGTGCGCTGTGCAAATTGCTTGCATAGAGAACGCTATACCAATCGTCGTCATCCCGATAGACGCGTAAATGCAGGAACACGGAGAAGCTTTTTTGAAAGTGGTCTCTTCTGTCTATTTTAAAACGTGACTGCTCAACGTATAAAAAATACTCTACAAGGCTGCATCAAATACGTTGCACCTGATCTACTAATTTTTATCACCTAATTTTGCACAGTTTTAAAGTTGTAAAGAAAGTAAGTAAAATCACGATAGAACTGTTTCGAGCTCCAAGAATTTTACAAATGCAATTGCATCGCGAAATATTTGAAACGATTTGTCCATAGGGAAATGTATCGTAAAAATCGTTAAATGGTCGATATTGGGTCGCGAAACAGTCGTTCGTGGGCGCGAAGGAATTAAGAGCAACGAATTGAAATGAAATTCTTTAGGCGACTGCTCGAACAAGTTAATCTTTCCCTCCCCGTTGGTTTGCACGTTTCGTCTCTGTACGCGCACGTGAATTAGCGTGCTCGACGTCATTGACTCCGGAACAACGTATAGGACAGCAATTTCGTGTATGAACGGCGAACGAATCGGCAGTATTTTTCGCTTGATTACGCTTTTTCCCCCTGTCGTTTCTCCAATTGCAGCGACACGTTTGGTTCGAGCCCGCCACACACCTGGTCTCGTTAGCCGCGTTCAATTTGCTTAAACAGTGGGAAAAGAGATTGCGTACTCGGCTTACATTCTTTTAATTCGACGATATGAAACAGCCCTTTCCGTTGAGATATGGATAATTAGCATCGAAGATCGAGGTTTCACTCTTTCACGCCACTCTTTCGTTCTTTTTCAAATCGGAGAATCGTTATTATTTACTAGGTCGTTACATCCACGAGCTTACAATTACTTCCGCGAATTTTATCGAAATCATTTAAGATTATATTTTAAAGAAAACTTAAAATTATCTCCTAAATCATAGTAAAGGTGAACGTCGTTTTAAAATGCGTTTAAAGTATTCTTCTGTGAATTAAAAAACGGAGTTGCTCGAGAACGATTCGTTGCAGGAGAGAAACGATGACGCGTACGATTCGTCATGCATCGGGAAACGCGATCGTCGGGAACGAGCGGTGGTAAGAATGATCTTTTGTTTAGAAACGAAAGGTGAAATAAATTGAAGGCAAGAGAGGGACGGGAGCCCTGAAACGCGCCACTCCCGATATCAAATACGGGATCGTTGCACGTGTTCCCACTTGTCGTTTGTTCTTCCTTCGGACCCCGACACTTTTTCCCCCTTTAGAGACAGACGTACGAATTATTACCGGCAATACGAGCGCCGGAGAGTGGTTCGAGTATAATGGACACGGGGACAGAGAATTCAAAGTGCACGAAGCACTCGAAAAAACGAGTGCACGCCGGGGGTACACATGCGTGTATCGATGCCGCGAACTCACCGCCCCTCGTCGGTCGTCGGTGTGTTCAATTGGAAATACCGTCTGTCGCTTCGGTGCCGCAAATTAAGACGGGAATGTAAATGCGAGCTCGTCTGTTTCCTCGTGTGTTTCGCGCTTCGAACGGGAGGGGTGCTCGTTATATGCGTGCACTCGAAAAATCATAATCATTACGGGGCGCGTAACATTACCGCGAGAGGCTCGCGAACATCGCGGAATCGAAATAATGAATTACTCGGCCTATATTTTCGATGTACCATTTCCGAACGTGCCGCGCTGTTTCTCTCGACTCGTTTTAATTAATTAAATGTGATTACAAAAGATCCATCGAACCCGGTTTCGTTGTAGGCAGACGTTAATTAGGTGTTCCCGGAATTTTCTGGAATTTTGGGTAATTACTAGCTTTTGCCCAAGGCTACTCTCGCCTGGTCGTCGGTTTCGAGAAACCTGTTCAAAATTACATTTACTCTGCAGGAGAAATAAAAAATAATAATAATTATATGACCCATTTTTTAAGCTGACAAAGTTTTATCGAAACGTGTGGGAGTTGAAACCGAACAAATATATAGAAAAATTTTCAAGCATGGTTAATTCGAGCTAAATACCATATAAACTGCGAGTGTAGAAATTATAGAGTTGCAAAGTTAGGGTTTCGTGTATATATTGTGTAATATTGTTTGAATAAAAAAAAGTATTTTAGAATTGTCTGCCGTATAACGTTTTTCATTTTAATGGCTGGGGCTCTGCTATTGCTTGCCCTCTTGGATATTGATGATATAAAGGGTCTGGCCGATATCTGGGTTATTATCGATTGTATAGAAAATTTATATGGAACAGAAAGGTTCCTAAATTTAATATCCAACAAATTTTGTCGTAAATGGTTTTGCTGTAAAAGCAAGAATAAGCGAGATATCATACGTTTTATAGTCGACTTCCCCGACAACTACCCCTCCCAACAAAAATTCCTTAATATCTTGTTTTTTTTACACTCTGGGTATAATTTACTTTATTCTCATAGTTTACAACGTATACATTTGTTCGTCGTAGTTGGATATTTTCTCCGCCAGAGGGTTGATTACAATTACAATCTGTATTTTGCCAAAGCGTCGAGGCGTAATAGGGAAGTTAATCTTCGAAGACGTTGAAAAGAGCGGCGACTTTACAACGCGGCCGTGGCAGGTTTCGAAAGAGATTTGGTCATAAGATGGTGGATTTGCATCTCGATGAAAAGCAACGTTCGGCGCTTTAATATCTCTCCGTAGTCAATGGCGGTCTCTCCCCCCGGGGAACGCGCGTCGTGCTTTCGGGTGAAAGGCAGCTGGACAGCGGAATAACTCTTTTTTCGCAATTACTTCGGTGCCTTTGGCACGTAGAGAAACGCATGGCCGACAGGATAGCACAGGGGTTTGCATCGCACTTTACGTCTACGGCGTGCGTGCACAGAAATTGAATCGCTCGTGTCGGAACGAAGCATATTAAAGGTGATTCGATTTCTTCTTTTCGCTCTCCTCGGCTCAAACGAAGTCCCGTTTAAAAAAGAAAGGGGCGCAGAACGGAAGCAGCGCATCGAACAATACTGATACATAATTATGAATTATACCCTCGACGAGTGGACATAATTCTTCTCTCTTTCGATAACGAAACAACATTTTAATCGAATTTATTGCAGGGTAAAATCATTCCAACTTCTATCATTTTAACCATTTAATGGTCCTTTACTTGACACATTGACATACGATTTAATTTGAAATAATTTTTCGAACTTATAGTATTACTTTACTATTTATTTCGTAAATGTAAAAATGAACTCATAATGAGTCCGACTGGTCATTGTACGGTAAAGGGTTAATGGAACAATAGTTTTCATGTAATTTTTATTTAGGAAAGAATTTACAGACGAAACGCGATGTGAGGTCCGCGATCGGATCTGAAATTTGTATTCGTTATACGGGAAATAAAATTTGCCCGACTGTGCACGCCACTGATCTAGCTACTCGAGACATAAATATTCTACGTGTTTGTGAATTCAATCGCACTGCAGGTAATACCATGGACGCGCGATACACTCAGTCCCGGACGATATTGTCTTACGCTCGATGTCGCGTTACTATCTCGCATCTGCGGCCTTTCCGTATCCGAACATCTGGGTCTTCCTCGTTCTCCGGCGCCACGAAGTGCTCGATTTGATTCCAGCTACTTTATTAGACCGCAGGTTCGCCGGTAAAGAACCGACGTTTCCGTGACCCACCCCCGCGACGAGCTACTTGGACGTTCCGCGATGCTCGAAAATCTGAAACAGGTGGCCAAAATGCTAATCTCGTTATTTATTAATTGATATTCATCTATATGGAATGTTTTCCATATCCTACAAATTATAAATAATTGTACAATATATTTTGGTAAATTATTTTGTCGTTCGTATGTTTACAAGTAGAAAAAGTTTTATCGAAATATGTTCGGTCGTTCTCGAGCTATGGCGGGGCAAACATTTTCGGATGGATGGACAGGCGAGCAAACAAAAATTCTGAAAATATATTTTTTTGGCTTTGGTATTACCGAACATATCAGGAAATATTGAAAATATCGGGGAAAAACGAAACTACAAACATGTCTACCTCTATAGATTCATATGTAACTATTACTAAACAATGGAAATACATATATGAATCGATTAATCCTTATATTTGTTTTTTTTTTATGCATAGTTTTATCGCGCATCGTCTATGATCTAGCTCAATTGATCGATATTTTTCTACAAATTGCAAAATATTAATAATAAATTTACAGAAGATGACTTTGCTAACAAAATGAGACACTGAAAATATCACGACAACTTTAAACGTTAAAAATAAAAAGAAAACCTCGTATTTAGGCAGGTTTTCGGGATTTTCGAGCACCGAGCGGGGACGGTTGTTCGATCCGCGAAAATAGACTTCCGTTATTTGTGGTTCGAACACGAACCTAGCGTCATAGGGGCGTAATTTGTACAACGGCGTTCATTCGACGCGCAAATTGACGCGATAAGCGACGTCGCTCGCCGGCATTAGTTTGCGTTTCGCGGGTATTTCGCTGGACAAATTACGTTCAATTATCGCTACCGTGTCCCCCGATCGGCGGGTTTCTTTTTCGCTCGGCAGTTTCGACGTTATTTTTAACCTCGATCGATCGACCGACCCCTGTTTTTACCTGACGCGCGTTGCACACGTCGGTAAAACGGAGCATATGACGGTTACGTCTGCGACCGCCGATATATCGGGTCCGCAGTCGGTGGTTTTTGGGCAATATCGCCGTCGTGCAGCAGCCTGTTTCCCCCTCTCCCTCCCTCTTTCAGCCGGTATGTGTGCATTGTTTTTTTATTCACCTTGGTGTTTGCCCAAACTGGATATCCACGGTACTTTTCCGCGCGCGGCCCTTTGTTACTCGCAATGACCGCTTTTTCGTCCTTTTGTGCTGGTAGTTTTCCATTGCCCGTATTTGCTTTCATTGTTTCTGTCGGACGCAGGCCGCAGCTCCCCCGCATTTTCGTGCTTTTGATCTGACAGCGCGCGTACCTCCGGCCACGTGGACCAACGATAAAAAAGCAAGCAACACGGGCAAGGAAAGAACAGAGAACGACGGGGCTGGCCGCCGTGAAAAACCCCCCGACTGCAACCATCCCCCTCCCCGCGATGGACACTCTCTCATATTGACGACTTTTTACGCGCTCGAACCGCCCTTCCACGTACCATCTCTTCGTCCCTGTCCTCTCCGGTTGTCGTTCGCCGGCCGATAATTTCCGCGGTGCTTACGAAACTTTCGCGAAATAAATTCCCTGCCCTCCGGAGCCGCGGTTCGAATTTTATGTTATCTCCGAGGGGGATTAAAATAATTCTTTCGTTTAATTTACGAAGGAGTTAAACAATGGAGCTCGGTATCGAGCTCGGCTGTTAATTACCAAGAACGGGCTTTGAGGAACGAGCGAATTAATAAAGCAGATTTTTTAGTAATACGATAAAAGTGTTTACTCGCTCTCGCGAATCAACCTTCAGGCGAGATCAACGAAAGCCTGTTTCAAACAACAATTTGGAATGGCGAGCAATTAGCAAGAAACGAGATCTGTTTTTACCTGCTGATGAACCTCGACAGAAAACTAACCGTAAATTTAAGAATAGTTATCTGCTTATATAGAGTCATTATGTATTGTATATGTGTGTCGATCATCTCAGTCTATATTAGAGCCTTGTAAAGTAAACACGTGCCAAAATCAAAATCATATTGTGAGTATTATAAAATATTACACGTGTAATATAATATATGTGTCTAATAAGTAGATTATTTAACCATTCTCTGGTATCAACAATCTAAGTGGTCGACAGAAAAAAAGATCTGTATTCACGGGCGATATTTGTCGCTGATGTTCGGTTAGGTAAGTCTTCGTGCAACACGAAATTCGGGAAAAGCAACGGCAACCAGTCTGGCCACAGCATCCCCTCGCGTTGGTAGCGTGTACTCATCGGTGGTGTGACTGCACCCTCTGGCATCCCTTGGTGCACTTAACCGTATAAGTGCTTGGAAGCACACAGGACACCATCCACTTATGTCGCGGTTTCCCCATTGGCATCATACTAAACTAAGTGAACGGGAGAACGAGTATCGTCATTAAGCAATTCCGCTTGTAAGCGTGTCGAAGGAGGAAAACGGACCCCGTGAATTCGACGCGAATCGCATCCCCCGGTGCGTCGCGGTGGTCGTTAACTCGCCGAGCGTGCGATCGCTTATTATCGTCGAGGAGGAAAGATTTCCTTGAAGTAGAGCTCATAGATACCTACAAAAAAGTATTAAACAATTTTTCTGTAGGGCATCAAACAAAATTATTAAAAATCAAAAACGAATTTTTAAGAAAAATCGACAGGGGGTAGGTGCCTACATTTTTTGGCAAAAATGAAAAGTTTCAAATCGTTCTGGAAAAATTATTTTTGATTGCAGGGGTTAAATACAATCATTTTTGGCGAATAGACATACCCCCGAAATCCTACGCACTTTCAAGAAAAAAATTCTTTATCTGCGAACCAACCTTCACTGGCAAACAAAAACGAGTTGAAAAAAATTGCTACCTGCTAATTGCGGTAAAACAATTGTTAATTAATATGATATATACAACAGATTCTTTTCGTTCTCTATTAAATATATAAATAAATTATTATTTTCTACAAAAACACGTTTATTAGTTCAATTTCGTTCCTCACTGTATATCTCGGAGGGGAGGCATTGCTAGAGGTTAACATTTAGTATTGGAAACGAATCTTATATAATTGTTCGACGTCCTCATTGAATGGTCACACGAAATCGATACATTTTAATTAAGTGAGAAAAAATATTAAAAGAAACATATTTCATATTCTCTGTTGATTTCAGATATTTTTATTACTTTGGTGACGTACCTTGTTTCTAAAAAATCGCTATAAAAATGTTAAATGTTGTACTAAAAAGCGTCTAAAATTCATAAAAATAAAAGCAAGAAATGTTGACAGAGTTACAACTCTTCACACATCAGTTGAAAGAGCGAAAGCTCTAAGAAACCTATCTTTACTAAATAATTGAACATAGTTATTGTTTTTCTCGAGCGATTTTCGTTGAAATTTTCTGGAACATCGAGCTGCGCAATACGCACGATCGAGCGTGATTATTACGGAATCATCCTAATCGCATTGCAGCCAAAACGCTTCCGTATCTTCGGTCTCCAGAACACGGAACCGTGCCTTTTATATTGTTCGCGTCTCTTTCGTTCCCGCGTCGAGGGTAAAGATTCTCACGATTTGTCCGGGACGAAGAAGCAGATTAAGACTACTTTCACGCAATCGTCGTTTCTCGAGAAATCTGACACACACACTATGGACGGGAACGGTCATTTATCATCCAGTTACGGAGGAAAGTACTGCTTGACACGGGGGCCAATTACATTTAATATCACAGAGCCCACCGCAACGGCACGCGGTAGTTTCGAGCAACGAGTCGGCGAAACCGATCGCAAAAGTGCAATTATCCCCTTACCGTCACAGGCGTGTCTCGATTTTCTCGATTTCAGAAACGCGAGAGGCCTCCGTTCCCCGTGACAGGAACGAGTTTCCTTTTTTTCTACTTTTTGCACGAGGTTCGAAACCACGAAATAATTCCGCCTAGTAATTACAGTCGTTTGAACGCGGATCTTACGACGCGGCTTGATTTAAGTTGATTCGAGTGGAAGTACTTTCTGAAAGTATTATTTAGTATTATTTAGTTAAATATCTGCTCTTTTATTCCAACTAATAAAGAATACAGAATTTATTTAATCGTAGTTGTTACGTTAATTATACGTATCAACGTTGTTGGATCCTCGTTCTGCTTACGAGAGAAATAAATAAATAAATGTCTCGTTTCAATTGCTTCGTTAGAGGGTGGATGACAATACGCATTCAACGACGTTAGTATGCATGCACAAAATATGGGAAAACGCGAAATAACAGGCGAAGTTGCTTTCCATTCTGTTTTAAAACGTACGAAATTCAATCTACTAAATTTAACACGCCGCGAGTGAAAGAGTTAATCGACTCATACCGGAAGTATCAACGCAACTTTAACGAAAATCACAGGGAACGCAGGACTCTGCAACTCGCACGAATACTTCAACTGTACTGAATAATATTCAGTAAATGTTATGCGATTACGAAATTTCAGACGCCGTGAAACAATTTCCACGCGAGGTAGAAATTCAATGTTCAGTTAAATCCCTCCCGTTTAGATATTACAGTTGCGTGAATAATTGTGGGGTCAATGTAGCTTTGTCCAGTAATATGCTTGAAAAGGATGATTGAATGCAGTAATTACGTTTTTTGATTGTTGAAACACGCTGCGGCTCGCGGTACAAGTGATTATCACGAATTTTACATAGTTGAATGAAAGAAACTTTGCGTAAAACTACCGCTGATAGCTGTGAATAACCACAGGTTCGAAAGCTTATTTAAAATAGTAAATAGAAAATAGTTTAGTTCAGATCATTTTTGAAAATAAAATATTTGAAAAGAACTGCAAATATTTGTCCCATATTTTCAAATATTTTATTTCCCTTTATTTCAGAATACTACAAAAAGTAGTCAAACGTACTTCCATCGGTCTAAACATTTTTTTTCTATACGTTTTCTCATATTTTTCACGGATCGTTTCGTCATTCACCGTCAAAATTTGAACAATTCGCTCGAATTTTTTTTTCCAGTTATTCGCCGAAACAAAACGGCGCAAATTTACTTTATTTTGCAAAAAAAAATCGTGCAGAGAAAATGTGAAATATTTTCTACAATATTGAATTTTCGATACCTTTATTCTACACCTGTACGTAGATGCGAATCAAAAAATTGATTTATATAACACAATTCGGGTTGTTTTATTTAAAAAAAAAATGCAAATGCATTAATACGTTTGGGGGGGAAAAAATTGTTTTCTAGAACGATAGATGCCATTGAATCGTATAAAAATTTTACTTAGAATTAATTAGTTTTCCTTCAGGTACTATTTTATTCAATAATTTTAATTATTTAGGTACATGGTAATGGTTAATAGTTCGAAGTATCATTCGCTACGGAAACAATGCTTTCGACCTTCTTTTTCGCTACGAAGGTGGCATAAGCTTACCCCTTAATTAAAGAGGCAATGAGATTCGAGGCGTCGCGTCGCAAAAATTAGCGTACGCCGCGAAAGCTCGAGCAGCGTCTCGTGGTTCTCACGCTTGTCAGTGTTTATGAGCGACCCCACTCGCGGTCGGCTCGTGCAAGCATTACATTTGAACAATGAGAACCGTTCTATTGAAATGCAACAATGGCGCATTGTGAAACATCGTGCGGGATGAATATTCAAGAACCGACCGCTCGAACTTGTATTAACGAACGTGTTTCCTTCAAAAGCGTCGACAATTTCATTTATAATATATTTTCTACCCTTTCCCCATCCCGGAACCACGTTGATCAATGACACGATTTTCCTCGACGAGTTTTTAATCGGACATTTTTACTACTTCTGCGTTTACGCCAAGCTTATTTAAAATCGATTCAAATAAATCACTTTTACTACGCGATAGCAAGATTCATTAACTGATACATATTTAAAAAATTTCTATCGACAGAATGGAGTTTGATATCAACACTACTTCTGTTAAAAATTACATTATCTTCGTGAAAGAGAGGAGTAATCTATATTAGTAAGAGTCCTATCGATTGAATGATGGAATCAACCCTCTAACTTACACATCTTTTCGACTTTATTTTATTTCTATTTCGAGTGATGTAATTTAAATTATAACTAGAATAAAGAAGGCAGTATAACGTAGACAGTGGACAGAATCCAACAATGTCTTTTGCTACTTCTCTTGTTGCATCAAACAATGCGCGTAGCTTTTCTTTCCCCTGGATGGAACGAAGCCAGGAAAATGTCTTTTTGTCATTCTTAGATAACAATCTCAACATTCGTATGAAAATAAAATAACTTTATTCCGGAAAGAAAATAACAAGAATAATTAGAAGAACTGTTGTGCTTTTGACAATTTAAAGAATACATAAATATACGTGACAAGAATATTTCCTCAGATACTCGTGATGCTATAATTTGCAAAAATGTCGAGGATATCCCTAGACGGGGAAAACAGGTGTAGCAACCAACGTATTAAAAAGCTCTGTTGTTGGATACTCTGACGGTCCGCTGGAAGCGGTAAAGTGTTCCATGGTACGAAATTAGTATAGCTAGTTCCGTTCTGTATCCTGTTCGTTAAGCAATTTCTCGTATAACCGCGAGATGCGCGGTTAGATGAGCGGATGTTCAATATCGGGAGGCATTTTCGCGGAAATGATGCACGCGCGTAGAGCTCAAAAGGGATCAGCGTATTTACAACGAAGAGTCAGCAGTCGAGCGCACAACGATCCGAAATTCTGCTCACATAAGAATTCTGCCTAATTATCGACGATGTAGTGGCGACACTAATATTGAAAATTAATCGGGACAGGATTTATGAAATTCTTCGCATTTCTCCGAACATCGACTTGTGCGTTACATGTTGTCGACCATGACGTCGGAATGTTAAATGAAAATTCATATTGATCCCGAACATTCTTTTCTGGCTACCCTTTCTGGCGCTTTTATAATTAAACGAGAGACGTTTGTAATATTCGTTGAATTGCGCGACGAAATGTCTGTTATATAATGAAATACAATTTCAATTACATGTAATTAATTCTGATTAAATTTGAAGTTACAGTAAAGCCTTTGAACGGTAATTAATATCTTAAATTAATCAGAATATCGATATTTGATTCAATAATTTAACGCGCACCGTTATTTTACTTTAAAATTATTATTATAATAATTGCAAACAACGTAATTAATATCATAACAATTGCATGTACTTGAATATGAAATGTGTATAGCAACGTTGATGGATTTCTGTAAATTGATCTTTCGTGAAAGGTAAAATTGAATAAAATTGAGAAATTACCGTGTGTATTGAATATATCATTTTCTCGCATTCATGCGAATGCTTTAAGCTATTATACATATAACGAGTGCATGCTATTTAGAAACATTCTACCCATTGATGCGAAAATAGCGAATAATATTAATACCCTTTGGAGGTACATTAAAGCCAATCATGATGAAAACTCTTAATTCCAACAAATTTCTCTGCGCGGGTTCATCTGCGGATATTACGTATTTCAAAACTTTCAATTCATTAAAACGTTCGAAAAAGTAAAGTTTTCCTTTTTAATCAACGTAAAAGAGATCTACGGTTAAAATTATTGAATTTATCACTAGACATACCGTATATACACAAGTATAACGATAACCTATCCTGTGCGAAGATCAAAAGTTGCCTCAAACTTTTGAGCTTCAGTGTACATCGAATAGGAACATTTTTCTAACTCTAGAGCCTGGAGCGAGGAATAACTTGATGGATGATCATCACACATCGATATTTGTATTTCTGTCTTCTAATCATATGTATTCTTACTATGTTTAACGCGAGATAACGGTACTATATCAACTTATCTCGATAATATCATTATTCAAAGCAACGAACAATTTTATTTCAACTTTATAGATAAATATTTAAATATAAAACTATTATTTGTATAAACAGCTGCTCTCGGTAACCCGTAAAATTCGTTTATCTATATTGTAAATGAGACAATTCGCCTACTTAGTAAATAAATATTGATTTCAGAAACAATTTTCCCATTTTACTCGAACTACAGTCGATGACTCGTGCACGTTTCACTGTCGACCGATTCGAGTTGGAAACTGAATTTCCAGAATTTGTCGTTTATCGAAATAATCGTTCGATGCGATAGACTGTGACCCAGGAACCTAGCAGAGGTACGAGGGAACGTTCGTTTGAATTATTGCCAATATTTCCTGGGACGTAATGCACGCTGGAGCCTACGGACAACGTTAATCCCGACTGACAATTTTCGTCCTCCCTCTGCATGCGCCCGTGTCCCATTTCGTCTCTGTACGATCTTCCTTTAAAGTTCGTTTCACTCGTCATTCGTTCGACAAGTCGAAATCCATAGCGCGTTTCCCGTTAGACCTCGTTGATGATCGTCCATCAAGCTATTTCTCGCGCCAGGGTCTACAAGTTCGGAAATATATTTCTATCTGACGTACACTGCCGTTCAAAACTCTGGATCGCGTTCCCAAATTTATCAAAGAAAGATTTTCTATGCATATAATCTTATTAAAATGGGAATCTGTTCAAGAACGATCTAATATATTTGTTTCATTATTTGGGCACGATAGGAGACTAATATTTGACTGCAATAGTACAGAAAGAATTGTAACGACAATGCATCCTATCAACTAAATTTATTTTAGGACTAACTTTTAAACGACAGTGTACGCGATGAAACTATTTACTCGAAGCGCCTAAACTTTCGTTCCATTCCTTTTTCAGCGTTAATCAACTAGTAACGGGGAATCCATAGTTGGAATTTTACGAGCTAATGATTGATTCGCATTATCAGGCAGGCGATCATCGCGCATCCATCACTTTCAGCAAACATTTATAGTCCCTTAAAACGTTTGAAAATTATTCCGCTAGCAATTTAGCAATTCTCACTCTCCTCGTGTGCTCAGAGAAACGCAAGAGTTTCTCTCGACAAATATTTCCGAAAAACAAAATGGCGAGTCACCCGTTAAGTCGTAAATCACCAAAGCCAACGGAGTTTCCGGGGCGATCAACTATCCGGCAATTAGCATCGACTATGACCAACAGCGACGGAAGTTCGATAATCAGACGACAACTGACGACTTCTGAGTGGCGGGATCGTTGGGCAGTTTTTTCCATTGCACGCGATTCGTCTCTGTCCGATGAACTCGTCGTTACACATCAAGCAGTCATTCTTCGTCGCGGCGATCTCGCGTTCCGACGTCGAACGCGACGACAATCGACTCGTTACATCCCCTCGACACTCCCCCGTCGTCTTTTTATCGACGATACGAGGGGATCACGCGACGCGCGATATCGCGTATAAAGAGAAGGAACCGTGTCGGGAATATAATTTACAATTTAATTAGCCGGAGGTGAGGTGTCGAAAAATACTTTTAGCCGCGGATGGAGATATTCGCTCGCACGAGCGTCTCAATGAGACGGTTCTGCATGCGACTAACGAATGCCTCGTAACTTGTTAGACATTCATCGGGCGTCGTGACAGCCTCACGTTTCGACTGTCGACGAAGCAACAATCCGTTCGTTAAGCTTTTTCCCGGTATTACGGCAATCAAGTTGAGTCAGGACATTCGATACAGCCGGACGACGGCCAACAGTCCCATGAATGCACAGATAAAGCAATGGAAGCGTCTTCGAGATTGCTTCGTGCTTCCAAGAAAGGGCAGCCTTCGAGTATGATAGTCCGTACAACGAGAATTCCTATACGAAACCATAAAAGTCCATGCATGTCGATACTGTGCTATCGTTCGTTCCCCCCACAAATAATATTATAACGCGATACGGTCGCAGAATTGCTAAAATCGTAACGAGAAAAAAAGGATCGACCGTACTGGGTCAGACAGATTTAAGTGTAGCTATTATATATAAATATCTATTTACATATTTACCATCTGCTCGGCCAATAATCGGTACATCGTACGCTTAAACGATACGAAGATTTGAATTTCCATGCACAAGGTGGCAATTTAAATTCCAAAAGAACAACATCGTTGAATGCAACTGGATTTCTAAACGGCGTCTCGCGCGAACGATCGGTCCGGCGCGTAAATCATTCCGGTGATTCGAAATGCTTCGACGTCGTCGGTTTCACTTCGTCACGCGAAGTTCCGATGAAAGGATGGAAGTAAGTGTCGTCCGTGTTGCCGTTTGAAAACGTACATTGGCTCGTAATTCAGACGCCTCCGGGGTTCGGACCACCGGCCGACCGAGTCTTTAAGTGTTTCCGCGGGGCCAATTTTAATAATGCCCGGGCGTCTCGAGCGGCGCAACAAAGAACCCCTGGCAGCCTTCGACCACTTTGACACCGATGTGTACCCGCTTAGTTGTTCATTTCTCCTCGGCGTTCCTCGCTTCCTGTTCCTCCGGCGTGCCACTCGATTCGATTCACCACGGTCCGCACCCTTTGATCTCATTCTTCTGTTTCTCTTCAGCTACTTATTTCGAGCCATTAGAGGCTATTGCGCCATTTAACACTCTTCCTACCGTTTCATCGAGAACCCCCCCGGAACACCGACTTCCAAACTCTCTCAAAGAGATCCCCCTAAAGACGATAGATCATTTTTTGGAAATACTTTGATGAGGTAAACGAAATCGTAGACCCTTTATATATTACCAAGAGAGATGTATGATTTATTTTACTTTACGACTTTCAAATAAACCAGATCTAGATAGATCAGTTTTTGGAAATACTTTGATGAGGTAAACGAAATCGTAGACCCTTTATAAATTACCAAGAGAGATGTATGATTTATTTTACTTTACGATTTTCAAATAAACCAGATCCAGCTCGGATTAAACGCTTTACAGAAAGTTTGCAAACCGTCGGGTAAACAATGGAAGAATCAACGTTTCCAAAATGCTAGACGACCCTTTATCAACATGCAAAACTGGCATCTCGTTACGAGGGCTACGCAGGAAGCGTGTTAAGTCGTATCGTTCAATTATTCGGTCCCGAGGGACGCGAGAGACGCAACTTTGTTGTGCGTCGAGCATCGTTAATTAGGCCAGACAACGTGTTGTGATTCAATGTAATTTTACTGTACATAAAGGCGGCTGCCGCGATGAATGGAGCGTACCGTGCACGCGTCTCGGCTCCTCCACCTCCTCCTCCTCGTCTTCCTTTCGCGTTTTCCTCTTCATCTGTCGAATCCTGCCGTTCGATTCACCGGACCGGTCTCTACTTTTTCCCCCCTTCGTTCTTCCCTTGATTGCTTCTTCGCTGGCCGCGTCTCTGTCTCCGGGAAAAAGGGGGATGGTCCGAGCGAGGGCTCCGCTGTCGACGAGTAATTAGGAGGAGCAGTTGTGGAAGGAAACAATTGGTTCCAGTCAACGTCGAAACTTCCGAGCGGATAGCTAATCGCGAGTCGCGGCACGAAAAAGAAGAACAACGCTCGGCAAATCGTATTATCATCGTGACTGTTACTTCTGGTTTGTCGGCGACCATCGCTCCGACGATTTACCACTGATTTTATCGAATATTCCTTTTATCGATATCTGGGATGCCTCAGTGTTTCTCAATCCGAATTTTATTCTCGTACGAGTCAAAATTTTCGATCCTTTACGTTTTCCTATATAAATTTTGGCTATCGCAAAAATATCGTATTTTTAAGTTGCATTTAAGTCTAAATTGAATCTGTATTTTCCTTTCTCCCGTTACGGTGTATAAAATCATCGCGTAAATAAGGGGCAGAATATAAATTCAGTCGAGCGTTGTTGATGAAAATGTTTATCGCTCGCTCTGCAATTTATCGCATATTAACGTATCGATGTTATATTTATGAAACAATACTATTTTAATTGAACGGGATGATAATTAAAAGCGACGGAAGTCGGGATCGCGGAAAGGAAATCGCGAATCCTGACGGCGGAAATTTCGAATTGATCCCCGGTACTGGTTGCCACGAGTTAACCGTTATTTCGGAATTCCTCTCTGTTCTCAGTTCCATTTGCTCGTCTACAGTTAACGAGGAGACTGACGCAGCAGGTAATTAGTAGGTGCACTTCTTGGAGGAAAGCAGACGTGTAATGTGAAACTCCAAAACAACAACGTCGGCTTGTGTACAGTAGTTACTCGAGCAGCGTGCACCCTCGAAGGATTTTAAAAACTGGTTGATTTTGTCGGAGAGAAATAGCTGAACAATTAGCAATCAAATAATTGCTTCAACGTCTACGTTTCTAGCAACTACGATACCTATGGAAATTTTTCTGTGCATTATATTTGTTTTAAAAATAGTTTGAAAATGTCTTCTCTATAAATTTTTATTAAACAGTGATTATGTAATTTTGTAGCGATTAAAGTAAACGAACCTCCGATGGGAAGCGATAAACGAATAAATCGCTTCCCCGGTATCGGTTGAAAAGGCAGTAACGTTGTATTGTCAATGGGACGATTACGTTCCGCGTGTAGATATAATCTACGATCGAACAATAATGTTTATCGAGCATAGGTGAAGTCTACCAGCCTTCGATAGGTAAATTAGCCAGCAATATGCTCGGCGTAACCAATAAACCGCGACGCAAAATTAATCCCACCGCATACAAACAATGAGCGCAATATTAAATGCAAAATCGCCGCCCGATGCGATTGAATCGCTCGTACGCGCGGCCGCAGCGTGAATTTCAATTTCACTACTCTTAACCTTCGCTGTCGGCGGCCATCGGCAACCATTTATTTATCAAAACGATCGACGATCGGAACGTTCGACGCGCGTGACTTTCAGCTTACGATATCTTGAACGTCATCATTGAATCTAAATGCTTCATTTCTTTTACTGTCGGTCGAGAAGGTATTCGCGTCTCTAACAGATTATAATTTTAAAATATCACCGAGAAACCATATGAATATTATAACGTACAACGAAACATTTAATTTGTATAATCGAACGAACCAAGCCAATCGAATTAGAATCGTTTGAAATTTTCTGACCGAGCGTATCTGGCGATTTCCATCGACGGGTTATCGCGGTACAATAACAATTGGCGAAATTTACATTGAAAGGACGCGCGGACGATATCGATGATATCAGCTCGGCCCTCCGTTGGCTGCCGAATAAAAAACTGGCTGGAAATTGCATTTGCACATAATCGCGATGCGTGAAAGTTTCGTCTGTTTACTTTTTATTAAACGACCGCTTTTAATGACATATTATTAGCGTCGGTACGTATCCTCTCGTCCATCTTCCCGACGCACGGCGTCTGGTACCAGTCGCCGGCGTTGTACCCTTTGGCAAAGCCGACTTTACTGGCGCTTTTAATGCCAGGTCCGTGGCGCATTACTCACCGCAATGTAAAGTAGGCGAACATGTGTAGAAGTCGGCCTTAGATCATGCCCTCTACCTGCCCGCGAGTACACAGGTAAGTACCTGTGGGCAGCATCGAGTGTATATCGCATATATCACGCGTTTAAGTACCCGAGCATAGCCCTTTCAACCTCGCAGCCTCACTCGTAAGCCCTTGAGCCGACCAGTCTACCAAACGAAGACAAAGAACCCTTCCGAGAGAGACTCCTCGATCCCGTGGAAACCGTGACCGATGAAATATGCAACGTTCCTACGTGTATCTCTGTCAAAATATTTCTGTAAATCTTGGCGATTCGTGAGCTGCCTCTCGTTTCTGTTGCGGTGACCGCGATACCATGGCGCGCCACGGTTAAAAGATCGAGGCCACTCTCGAGATTTTTCCAGCTATTTTCTCGACGAGTACGAATTTTCTTGGATACGGCTACGCGGACGTCTATGAGATTTCAATACCAACGGAGACAAAGAAAGCTCTCGCGCGAGACCTCCCGATCCCGCAATTTTGAATGAATCCCTCGAAATATTGTTTGGTGAAACGATTTATTAATTTTTACGATTCGTGTTGTTGCAGGGTTCGTTGGAAAAAGGACTGTACTAGGATTCCAAAGTTCAAGCTATCCTTCAGGTCAGTATACTTATTGTTCATTATTGGTATTTCTATTTTAATCGTATGGAAAATATTTAAGTTAAGCTACTAGGTAGCGAGTCCATGATTTAGAAATTAATTTAACGCCGAGTAAATACTGTCGTATTTACGATGTCCCAGCAAATATTGCACATTTTCTAATTAATAGTCAGTTTCAGTTTCAGTAGTTTAACAATTTTTCTCTTTTCTCTCCTTTCCACTCTTACAAACCAACATCTTATCTGTAGTTACATATCGAAATAATATAGAAAATTATAAAACGTTATATAAATATATATCTTCCTTTCCTTATTACCTACTATCTACTCAGTCTTATTGCACAGTGTAGTATAGTTTTTCTTCTTTTTTGAGATGTTTTTCCGTCGTCTTCCTCAGCCTATTTCTTATTCTACTAATTAATAGTCGATCGAATGTTAATTGCACTCGAACAAAGTAAATTTGGCTTCTCATAATGATTTTCTTTACAGTATCGTAGTTTCTTTAAAAACGTGGTTCATTTCGAGAAAAAACAGTCAAATTCCACGAATACAGAGGATTAGAATGGTACTTTTTCCGAAAGTGCAAGCAGTTTTCGTTCCCGACTGCCCGAGCATCGGTGTCTGGAAATTAAATCCCGCATGTATCTCTTTGAATTTTTTACGAGGATATAATTTTACTAGCGGCAAAAATGTGCTCGTATAAATAACGGACTGACGGCTGGACGAAGAACGTACGCTGCAATAACGTTGACATAGTTCTCGTATGGTTGCGCATTCCGTGCATTAGAGTCGCACGATCGCGTTGCTGGTAGCTGTTGCAAAACGATCAGTCACACGCGACAAAGAAGGTTACAGATGTTATCGAGCCTCTCTTTAAAACTATCACGAATACGGGTGGTTCTCGTAAAATGCCATTCGACGAAATAGAAAGATTATGAGAACGCCACTGTCAGAGATACGTACTCGTAGCTTTCCCAGAGGAAAATTTAAACTAAATAAAAGCTACTAACAATCGATCAGTCCATTAACCCTTAAGTGGATTCTCAATCGCAACTGAATTATTTTACTTAATGTTGACTTTTAATGTTTCCTTTAAAGCATTTAAAAAATAATGAATTAATGGAGGATTATAAAAAATTTTCAAATAATTACATTGACATACAGTGGCCCCAATAATCCATTTAAGGGTTAATAAATATTCATTTACGATACTGATCTATGGAATACCAGCTTGTTAAAAACGTAGGGGCGAAAACTAGCGAAAATGCGGCCATTTCGGCCATCTTCTACGCGGAAGCAGCGAACAGCGTAACGAAAAGGACGCGTGCGTGGTTCGGTCGATTTCGTTGGCGCAAACCGGAGGACAATTCTGGACTTTTCTCCGGCCCGTGAAAGGAACGAAACAAACACCAGCGTAGCGGGCATCCGATGTTGAACGAAAACCACGAAAGAACCGCGGCGGCCAAGGGGTTCGCTTACGGGGGGGGGGAAAAAGAAAGATGCGAATAAATGAATCGGTGGTCCCCGTTATGGGTCTGGGCTAAGCCGCGGGACAACGAAGGGAGGCGAGAAAAAGACGAGGTGGTAGGGTTGCAAAGAGCGAAAAAGAGAGAGCGCCGCAACGGGCGAATAAAAGCTAGCTTCGAGCAGATGGCTGGCGCGGCCATTAGCTAATGGATCCCTAACACCAGTACACCGGAGAGTCATCCGCCAGGAAGTACAAACCGGTAGGTGGACGCTTCTATGGGTGACGCTGGTCTACCCGCGCACCCTTTCGTTCCCCAAGCACGGACTCGACGAAATCGTGCGACGACTATCGCGCTAAATCACAAACGGCCCCACGAATGCCGCGTTTTCCCGTCCGCGGCATCCAAATCCACCGTGTGTTGAATTACCAAACCATTCCTCGTCGAACGCTCCCGGGGACTCTCTGCATCTTCCAAATACAGTTGCATTCACTCGTATTCGCGCGCTGCAACGATGATCCACTGTAAACGAAAAGAAACTTGTGTATTTGTTTTCATCGATGCTAAATAGCGAAATAATATTCGCGTGTAAATTAATAATAGTCACTTTTGTAGTATATTGTTCGTCTTTGAGACGAGGAAGCGTTACTAGAAATCGTAATCCTCTTATCAACTACAGTGAAATTATTCATAGAGCATTACGGAGGGGGTTGCAAACAGCGACGCTGCTAAGTCGGCTGTGTACTTAAAATACAAAGTATTTAGAACTGAACGCGTTCAAATATTTATTATCAGAGCGAAATGTGCTATTTGGTTTGCTCGATTTGTTCCAGAATAAATTCTGTTGGTCAAGATTAAGGTTATAAAATTCACAGTACGCATCTTGTCGAAATTTCTCCAACATCCTTGGTAGGAAGTCAACGAATTTGTCTCGTCAAGAAGTTAATTCGCGAATGTGTATCCCGTATAATGAACCGGAACGTGGAGATAATTCAACATTTCGACACACTCGGCGGCTGGCCGGTATCGATTACACAGAGAATCTCCACTCGAACCTCTCCTCGGCTAATTTTCTCGTTGCAACAACGAGAACAAAAAGGCGTGATCTCGAGCGAGCGAAATTATTAACGTAGCGAGAGTTACGCGTCTCGTCGAACGATTTAAACGCAGCGGAGGGAGGGAGACTGGTGTAAATGGCCGAACTTTTTAAAATCTGCTTCGTTCCCCCCACGTCGTTTTTTTTTTTTATTGTATCCCGTCTACGCAAATCAACGCGCACGTTTTCACGAAAAGTTGGACGCCGGGAAAAGGGTGCTCGACGATTTTGCCGATGGCCCACCCCCAATTACCTAAAATACACTCGCGACGCAACGGTACCCCTCCTCCCGCCCCCCTGATATCTATAATTAACGCGCTGATCGCACGGTGCACCCAGTGACGCGTGAATTCGGTATCACTTTCCAATTTACGCCTGTTATGCTGGCCGAAGAACGACGGCAGTCGTTACGGGCGATGATACGGCCGTGTCACGGCTCGCTGGTCGCTCGCTAATTGAACATTTCGAATTAAAATCCGCGACAGTTGGCGATTCTCGTTATTATTAACTAAAGGGGAAAAGGGAGGAACGCGAGCCCGGCTCTCGCCAACAGCGTAGAAATATTTGCCAACGCTGTTAATTCTCGTTAATAACGGGTATCCCGCGACCTACCGCGCTAATTATTTTGCAGCTTGCCGTGTAATTAGTCCTATGCGCGCCGCGCTTGATTAGACGTTCGCCGGGTATTTCGTTATTATCGTAGTTTCGCCGTGTTTAATGTATCTCGGGCAATTATTCCAATTTTCTTGTTTACCGTTCGCGGGTATTACTTTGCGACAAAGTAACGTTTTAAGCGGATTACCTAATTTGCAAGCAAATACCAGATTTAATCTTTTAATGCATTTTCTTGGTAGTTTCCAGTCTTGGTAGCGTTATCGTGTTAATTTCATTCTGAACCTTTTTTAAGATTAGTCATGGGTTAAAAATATATTCCTACCGACGATGGTCTCGTTGATAGAGAGAAATAAGTAGTTGTTTGAAAATGAAGTAGCTATATATTAAAGTACTCGTAGATTGTGCTCTGGACGTGAATTAAATTGTTTTAGAATCGGAGAACATGATAAATTTGAAAAGAGAAATATACGATGCCGCTTAAAGAGTACAATGTGACTAGTCCCTGTACCAATACTCCAACGAAACTTGTTTGAAACGTTTGCTCGTTGAACTATCAGAATCGACTCGCAACTCATACCGTACGCATTACCAGTATATAATTAAGTTAATTCGAACTGTCTCTGTGGCGGCTGGAAAGAAGAATGTATGTTCGATGTAATCTTATATTTATCAATAGTAAATTGCAACGGAGATACATGACACAAGCAATTTAGTTAATTTAAATTTTTGTATCACTTCAACGCGCGCTTGCAAATATTTATTCGTCCCGTTCGCTATCTTTAGAATTTATGACGCGACGTAGCAAGCTGATAAAGCACTCGATTGCCTAACACAGTGCTTCTCAAACTTTTCTCAGACCTCCCGAGAGAAGAATTAAATCATAATTTCTTTGATGTACTTTCAAATTTGTTATAATAAATGGGCGACGTGGCAGTGAACGTGTTAATAAAACGTTGGAGGCAGGAGTTTAGGGTCGAACATTAACCACCGCAGAGGAACCATCAACATAGTAGTTTTTTAAGGGTCGCGTAATTATAGTAAATGTCGTTGGCAAGTCGTAAACAACGTCGACGCGGCGGAACAGGGAATTCCTGTTGCTGGAAAGTTAAGACGGAAGCACGACCTGTTAAGTCGCATTACGAAAGGGATGAAACGGTCGGATAAGGAGACGACTGGTTGGGGGCGGGGTGAGGAGGGTTAACGTTGCCGTATAGTTGCGCGTCTACGAGGCGTCTTAACGTTTTGAAGCACCGACGCTAAATATTCATCACGTCGAAACGTAAGCGCCGAATATCCAGGTTTCCGCGGCAGTCAAGACCCGTCTTCGGCGCTCCACGAGGAGGTGGAATTAAAATCGTACCGCGATTCTGGCTCACGAAGGCGTGCCGTGACGCGCCACGGTTTTCATCTCCAGACGGGGCCAAGTTTCACTCTCCGTGGTTTCGAGCCACGACGGGAAAAGGACGCGCGTAAACTCGTCGAGAAGTTTGCCACTCTCTTCTCCTCTTCTCTTTTTTTCCTCCCCCTCCTCGTCCCTCGACTCTTTCAACGAGAATACAGAATTTCAATACGGTTCGCGCGCCCCCGAAGACTCCGTTTCTCTCTTCGGGGGACCAATCTCCGCGCAAATAAATTAATTTCCTTTGATTTCCACCCGGAGAATCTAATCGGTTCCTCGTTTAATTCCGACATAATATTACGGCGAACGACTTACGCGATTAATTCGGGGCTTCCAGTCTGCGACAGAATTAAATAAATACGCACGACGAAACGATCGTACGCGATTAAGAAGACTTTTCGATATTAATATCGGTGCAGAACAAAATTGGTTACTTTTACTGCTACCGAATAAATTTCCCACGTTTCTTGGACGAAAGATTTTAATCAGCTAATGTTCTTTGCTCCCCTTTCAGCAACTTTTAATTGTACCGCGGAAATTTTCGCCTTACGAGTTAGAGCATTATTTCGTTGGGAGATAAAATCGTCTTCCTTTCAGAATAATAATTTTCTGCGCGATTCCTTTTACCAAATGAGATTACTATTGTCCGAGTAAAGATCCTTTGGTGTTAATAAATGATGAGATAACTTGCTATTAGACAGTGTATCGAATCAGTGTGCAACTCGAGATCGCGCTGTGCAAGGAAATTTATCGTTTTTCCGCGACAGTCGCGGGGGATCTTCGAGGCGATACGTTCGCGCGATCTTAGGCTAGCGCTAATACAATCGCGAATAGCTGGAGGTTATCGGAATTTGTCGGACAATGGGTGAAATTTGCTTTTAAAGTTTCAAAGTACCAGCAGTGTTCCGCATTGACGTAACCCTTGAATAAGTTACCCCGCAATTCCACGCGCCATCGGCTTCTCCCACGCCATTGTTTGTATTCATCTAAGGTATGCACACTCCTTGTCAGGCCCTTTGAGAACTATTGTACCAAAGGTTCTAGGCAAACGTACTCTGATCTCAACGTACCTGCCTGATCTGACTCGCTAACCAAAATCTACATGTACGGTCAGGGCAAACGCCTGAAGCCAGTAAGGAAGGAAATACGAAGTTAGTTTCACCGAAGAAAATAATATCGAATCGCCCGTAGCCTACCCTTCGACTTTTGTGATCGATAAACTCCCGTTAACTAAAAACTCCCGCGGTTCCCAGCGGCGTAGAAGCCACAGAAACCTGTAAAAAGTCAGACGGAGGCGGAATTCCAAAAATCAAAATAGCAGATACGACAGACTCGTATACTAAACATTCTTAAATTTGCACAAAAATTTTAAGGTTGCTTTACGAAACCAAGAAGAAAATGATTGAAACCTTATGACACGTATCTCTCAATAAATCTATTTTTTCACCGAAGAATGCTAAACTTCAGAATTTATATCTGAAAATGTTGAAAGAGTAAGGATGTTGTTAGTTTGTTCAACGATGGTCTGGTAATATTCCTAAGTCGTTCCATTTGCAAGGAGGAAATTCGTTTCGATATGAAAGCTCTTGTCCCGATAAGAAGCGAGCGGAAGTGGTTTCGAATTAGTTCCGTTTTCGGATTCAGAAAAGGAAACAGTCAACCGGATAATCGCTAGAAGCAAAGAATAGGAGTATTAAAGTGACAGCAGCGATACGTCTGTCGTGATTCCTATCGTCCTGTCTGCGAGCACTTGTCTCAATAAGAAAGCACGACAATACGCATGGACGAGCAAGGGCTTTTGAAGCTCGATTCCGTGGCACGTTTCAGACGTTCTCATCCCCGTGCGTTTGTTTAGCCCGCACGAAGAAACTCGCGATTGCTCAGACTTCCATCGGGGCAAGAAGTCGTCGCGGCACTCAGCGTCGGTGCTTTTTCCGTTGTGTACGCTCGCGTATTCTTCCTCTTTGCATCGAACCACTGTTCGGAATATTAGAGTGTCCCAACGGTATTTGAATCGTCTCGTAGTCGGGATGCTTTTATGAAAAGAGAGAGCAAATAACAAAACGACTAACTTCGTACCAAAGAGAACAATTACGGCGTATTTATGAATTAGTAAGTAATACGCCACGCGACATTTTAAAAAGCTTCATAGTAGTTTTATCAAAACGTGGGCCCTCGTGTCTAAAAAATTGTGTCGTACAATTTCGACACAGTTTTTCTCTCGTACCGCGATTTCGGAAACACTCTGCAGTTATTTGGCGCTTTTAGACGCGTCCGTATTTTCTGGAACACCCTAATATTAAACAGGAATGGGCTCGCGTCCTTGTTTCTGGGTATAACGTTCATTTTAGCGGGGAATGCGGAGAATGGCGGTCGGCGGAGGACAGGAAAAAAAAGGGAACGAGGTATGGAACTAGCGGAGGAGAAGGAAAATGGCGGAAAAGGGGCAAGGAACGAAACGGGGAGAGAAAGAGAGAGGTTGTCCAAGTCAGCGGGACATTGTTCAAATTGCGGAGAGTGGAGACATCGATCACCGTGGTGCCGCCGCAGCTGAGCCCCCGGGGACAGAGACTAGCGACCTAACCGTCCCTCTTCAACCTCTTTCCGCCTCGCCCTCTGCTGCCTTCAACCTCCAACTCTGTTGTCCGTCGACGCGTCGTGCTGGAAACCGTACCACGTGGTGATCCATTCAGCTACCCTACCCCCCTCGTGACTGCTAAAATTTTTCAACTATACCGAACATTGGACGTTATTATGCTTCTTTCGTGTCTCGGCCAATTTCTCCTACGCGGACTAGCCTAACCAGTAATTTTGGTGAAATTCGTGAGAGTAGTTTGTGGAAAAATGTTTGACACGTATTATTTTTCGCTGGTTGACATTAACTTTGAAAGGATGAAAAAAATTAATCGAAAACCTCGAATTTTTTTTAATCTTCTTATACGAAAATATGTTTCCAGCACACCCAGTTTGGTTGGCTATTGTCACCGTTTCAAAGTGTACGCCGACTAGTGGAAAACAAATAGGTGTTGTATAATTTTTCAAAAACTATCTCACGGATAAATTTCAGAGTGTTTCCAGGTGTTCGTTTTGTAACAAAATTGACAGAGAATTTAGAATTTTCAATCACCTCTTGGAAACTTCACCAACGCTTGGTAGCACTTCCGTCAACAATTCAAAGTTTGCAGAGACAGCTTAACCAGGAAAGCTTGTAATCCCTCGGTACAAGACGTAATAGTGACTTCACGGCTGCCAAGGTTCTATGTTTTCGCCGTCTAAAACGACAATATCGAAATGTGACTAACTAAAAAATTAAAGTTCGAAGTTTTAATACGTCAGATCGATGCATGATCGAACATAGGTTGTCTTAAAAAAGTTTTTAGGTTGCATTAGTATGTTGCTCGCTTCTCGTTGAAAAATTCCCGGGTAACTGAAACGATATGGATCCGATTTCATGTCAGTTACCTGGACAATGGTGTATTTCTGGCCTTATCCAAGTTTTGAACCGTCTTAGACTTTCATACGACGTTCACTGCGCGTGAAAGTAAGTCGATACCTTTTCCGAAAGATCGACCGGGAAATGGAACTCGAAGAAGATTTACGACGCAAGCGGGGATCATTGATCGAGACGGACCGTGCTGGATACGCTCAGGCGGTCGTTAAACTTCCTCTCCCGATCGGTTTGCGCGAGTGATGCATAGTACTTGGACAGGGCTGAAATTATTTCCTGTCCGTTTCGGGGTAATTATATTCTCGACCGCGGGATCGTTTGCTGTTTGGTTTGCTCGCCAGTGCGGCGAGGGAACTCGTTCAAACGGAAATCATTTTTAACACTAAACCTACCAACACTTCACTTATACCATGACCGATCAAATGACCAATCTTTCATTTACGAAACAATGCTGATTAGTAATTAGGCAAACATCCTGTATACAAATTTAAATTCACTTTCAATTAAATAAACAATTTATAATCCAGTTTCACCAGTTGTATAATCAGTAGGAATAGCTGAAACTTCATTGGGTGTATAACGTCAAAGTAAATTTCAAAATAAACATAGAAGATAGCAAAAATTATAGTAGGTGATGTGATCATTAGGTAGAGGATAAAATGCCCTTTAAAATGAGCGTTTGTGAGAGTCGATAGCTTTATTAGTTCCGGAGATATGAGGATTTTAATTTCAAGTCGATGCGATGGCTAGTTTCGGAGATATGAGCATCCGAAGTTTGTTTACGTTTTTGATGCGCTCGCGCGAGTTCATTCATCCCCCGCGCGCGTAGATAGTAGACAGTGCGTAGTAAATTCTTGGAAATACTACGCCGCCACTAGGTCACTCGGCCACGAGTCACGTACGAAACAGAGAGGCCCAGCGCGACGCGTCAGACGGAGACAGAGATAGTCAAATTAAGAAAAATACCCTTTTACATAACTTACGATATCTCGAAAACGGAAAATCGGATCGACAAAAACCAAAAACTACTTTAAAGGGGAGGCCTTGCCGCTTCTAACAATGGCTCAATAATTAATAAAACACTAGTGGTCTCTGAATTGCAGGCATCTAAACTTTCAGTATTTTTAATGAGCGTTAATAGCCTTTTCTAAGGCGGAGAGCGGAATTTTAAAAATTACCTTTTACATAAATTACGATATCTCGAAAACGGAAAGTCCGATCGACAAAAACCAAAAACCACTTTAAAGGAGAGGCCTTGCCGCTTCTAACAATGGCTCAATAATTAATAAAACAATAGTGGTCTCGGAACTGCAGGCATCTAAACTTTTAGTATTTTTAATACGTGTTCATAGCCTTTTCTAAGGCGGAGAGCGGAATTTAAAAAATTACCTTTTACATAAATTACGATATCTCGAAAACGAAAAGTCCGATCGACAAAAACCAAAAACCACTTTAATGGGGAGGCCTTGCCGCTTCTAACAATGGCTCAATAATTAATAAAACACTAGTGGTCTCGGAACTGCAGGCATCTAAACTTTTAGTATTTTTAATGGGCGTTAATAGCCTTTTCTAAGGCGGAGAGCGGAATTTAAAAAATCACCTTTTACATAAATTACGATATCTCGAAAATGAAAAGTCCGATCGACAAAAACCAAAAACCACTTTAATAGGGAGGCCTTGCCGCTTCTAACAATGGCTCAATAATTAATAAAACACTAGTGGTTTCGGAACTGCACGCGTCTAAATTTTTAGTATTTGTAATACACGTTGTTAGACTGTTCTGAGACAGCGGAAAGTGAAGATTCTCGCTATAATTCTTTTAAAAAATTCGTTTGCATAATGAGACGAAGCAGCTGTTTCGAATATCGATCTACTGTAGTCCAACCTATACGTTATTATGCCAATCAGTGCAAGGAAGCAGCAGTAGATGAAGAACGAGAATGATGACTGGTGCACGGGACGAGGCTTGTAATTTCGCCAGATGATTGTATCATTAAAAGAAAAAGATCGACGAAGATACGTGTTCGTAAATGGAACACGCATCGGTCAATGAACGAACGGACTTGGCTTCTTCTATTTTTCTTCGTTAGGTATTCAACGGCAGGAACAGGCCGTAGGTTCAATCCTGATAACGCTGAAATTTTTATACGCCAACATCGGTAGATAAATTCTTGGATAACTGCCAATACTACCGCGATGCGGCCATTCTATATTCTCCAATTTATTCGAAATCCACTTCGCTATTTATTTTCGTAGCGGATCCAACGTCGATTTGCTCTCAGACAAATGTTCCGACCAGCTTCGTATCACTTACAATTTTCCCCCGGTAAGGTTTCGTCTCTGGTGTACGATACTTTAAAGAAACGTGGCTTCGGATATCAGTTTCTCCCTGGATACTCCCCTGAAAATTCTGAAATTCTAGTCGCGTCACCAAGACGTATAAACGAATTTAAGCAGTCTTTTCGATTTCGATCGCTTAAAATTGGCTCACTTTGGCAATTTGTTTCTACGAAAACTGTCAAATACGTAATTCGTTACGTTTTAACGCGTCTTTAGTACTTGTAGTAAAAAGTATTAGTCTTCGAAAAGGGTTGACAGGAGTCCGAGGACGATCGCGTCGAAGCATATTTTCTAAAACAATTCGCGATCGATTCGCGGCGTTTGAATTCCCGGAAACAACGCGAATCCCTTCCGACCGAATGGCGGGATAGCGCGTTGCAAACGTGCTCGAATTATGCTCTTGTCTAGCGTATTAATGGACGCTGTTAAGAGGCGCAATTCGGCTCGCCTGCCGTGTACTAAAGCGCTTCTGTAAACTATAGTAACATCTTCGCAAGTATTAGTTCTCAAACCGCGGAGAATACTTCACGGACTAGAATTGGTTGTTTCAACGCTGAGCCGTTCGACATTCGGCTCTCCTGGCTTTAGAGAGTACTTCAGCCGTTACTCCTGCGAGGTATACAAGCTACTCAAGCCTGAGTGGTTCTTGTCAGTCTCGCTTTCTCAGCCAGGAAGCATATTTGGTAAGACGATACTCCGGCAACGCGGCATAACAATGCGTCCTCGTCGAATTCTGTTGTTTAAATTATCACCGCGAGGCCTTTACGGATCCGCTGCAAAATTTCAATGCACCATTGTTGCAAACGACAACCGATTTCCAGAATTCGTCCGCTAGACTCAACCAGTCGATGCTCAGTTCTCTGGGAACTGCGGAGGATTCGAGCCACGAGAATACCTTCTTCTTCATTCGTTAGAATTTTAATTCATTACCTACTAAATACGACAAATAGTACGATGTACATTGTGGCGATAGTTCCTGCACACGCCAGCAGAGAACTAAGCTCAACTTGTGCCTCTCTCACAAGTACTCGATCGACCACCTCCTACATATATACACTTCTCGAATGATTATCGAATACCGCCTACATAGAGAAATAAATGTACACCAGGCGATGAATAATAATAAATTATACAATCAAATATTTCGCAACAAATAGATAGAAAACCGTTGTTTGATCGAATAAATGCCACCAACGAATTGCTAGTTTTATTAGTTGTGTATTACAAAGTTTCCGCCAACTCTGAGCGCAGGTGTGTCGCTAGAGCAACGGACGCATGTGTCATAACCTTCAAAGCGGAAGTTTCTCGAAAACCATTTCTCGCAGAGTTTCGCGTTGACATATATTTTTTAAAAGAACGTATCGACGAGAGCTTTCGTGCACCGTGAAAGCATTCCAGCGTGGATCGTTCGTTTCCTTGTCCCGCGGTCCGCTTCCGGACCACTTCGTTAATTTCGCCGGAAGGGTTGGCGCGTTGCTTGAAACATTTTCACGTCGACGGGGGCGAAACGCAAATACCCCCGATACCCTCGAAAACGCTGAGCACACAGTTCAAAGTGCGCACCGAATTAAAGTCAATGTCACGCTCTGTTACAACCAAATGATCCGATATAAGTCGAGCGGCGAAGTTTCCGCCCGCCGGGCGTACTGTAAACGTACCCTTAACTCCCGAGCCCCGCTGTTTCATTCCCCTTCGAGGAAACTTTCGTCTCGACATAATTCTGTCCCGAGGTTCGGTGTCCTCGCAAAAGTACCTACTGCTAATTAATCCTTTTAACAGCGCTTAAATTTAATTAATCTCAAAGTTATGTGGTCGAAACTCCCCCTTCCGTCTCTGCTCGACTGCCGCTGGCCTTCGTCGCTTTTTGTCCTCGCCGGTCGATTCCACGGAACGAAGATAGAGGCCGGGGGAATATTCGTCGGTGGAAATCGTATACATTAAGCAGCCTCAGAAAATCCGATTTCGCGTTCTTCCGTTCCATCGCGAGCTCCTCTTCTGCTCGTTTCGTACCCAACCCTTGTCTCTGTTTCCCCGCGTCCCGTTCGATCTTCGACCCTTTGACTTCGCGTTATTGTTCCTCGGGCGAAACTCTGCCTTTTGACGCAGGAATTCTCAACCGGGTGCCACGTAACCACCCCTCGCCCAGGAGTCAGCGTCAAAATGTTGCACACGTGTTAAAAAGAACTCGAAGATAGAATTTTTTTATGGCGAAAAATTGTAGGAAAATTCGAGAACCTTTCATAACAAAATTTTCTCATATAATTCAATTTTGTTTTTCTGTTTATCTTTGTTATGTAACTATCTTCTCAAAATTGAATGATATGAAGTATGAGACTGACTGTTTACGTGGAATGTATTTGCAATATGTTCGCATCTAGCAGTTTCAAATGATTACAATACGCTATCCAATATGTATCCAATTCCTCCAAATTGTTTAAAAAAAGTCATTTGTATTTTTAGTGACGGTCAAGTCGCGGGAAACCATAGCGTTAGTCAATTAGCCAAACGAGAAGACATCAATAACTAAAAAAATTTCTTACGTTACTACTAAGTGTGATAAAAATAACTATAATGTTTATTTTTTAATACTCCCTTACGTTTTTAGCGATAGATAATGATTTATACTAAACTTGTGGTTATTGGTGGAGTTATGCTCCTTACTGTATATAGGTATATCGTTATTTTCATTTAACGAACAATTCGCGAGGAATCGCGGGGATAAATAAAGCTCGGAAAGAGAGCGGTAGCCAAAAAAGGAGAATAAAGTTGGAGAAATACTGTTTCCATCGGATTACTAATTCCCCGCGGGCCGACGTTTGCAAAAATTTCGCGCGGAGTCGCGCAGGGGAAAGAATTTCCGCAGCCCCTCGAAACAATTACGCGACTGCTTTCTCGTATTTCCCTCCAACTAGTCCGCCATCGCGCGGTAATAAGGGAGAAATTCTTTCCGCGGTTTCGCCTTTTATCCGTACCTTTTGCCGTCGGTAACGTAAGGCGGATTCCGGAGCGGCGCGATTATCGCCGCGGAAACGCACGAATTAAAGACGGATAAACGTCAAACTAGCGAAAGTAATAAATCACAGATGAGAGTCGCGATCGGGAAAGAACCGTCGCGACGAGAATTTCGCGCATTCTCCGGTTCCGAGGGAACCACGCCCCCGCCCTCGGTTTCGAATAATGGAAAAACAACATTTACAGATCGCGGCCGATTAACCGCGATCTCGCCGCAAAGCTTTATCCGGCTTTGCACGCTCGCCGGTTGTGTATCTTCGGCGCAGTCTATGATCTCACCGTGCCGGAAATTTACGATCTCCACACTTTCTACCCTTCCAAAACCGGGGAACAACCATCAAACCCCCCTCAACCCCGAGTGCTCAAACCCCTGTTCCGTCGGTCCGTGGTACTCTGTGCATTATCGACGCTGGCCCGCTAAGTTTCGCCAGGGAGGAAACGCTGCACGAGCCGATAGGGGATAATCAATCTCGAAACAGAACGTTCCCCCAGAGAGACCGCCGAGTGGAGAGAAGTAAGGGCGAGGAGAGGGGCGCGTGTGTTTGCATTTGCGTGCTAATTTGCCCTAACCTAATGAGAGACCGGCTTGCGCAAACTCTTCCTCTTCTCCGAGCCACCCCCGCTGCGCGTCCAACGACTCAACCCCCGCGGCTGGCCGCTGCCCACCGGGCATAAACGCGTTGAAAAATTGGATCGTGGACCTTCGTAGCTCGTGGTGTTTACCACCCCAGCGATCTTTAACGAAACTAACCGAGATAGCTGAATTAATTCGCCGAGCTTCGACTTGTAATTTTTGTTAATGTCTCCTCGGGGGTTTTTCAAGTTTTTTTTAAACCTCGGATCTTGGGGGAACTTGACCCAGAATGCAGATCATATTTAAAATCATTGAAGGATGAACGAAGAGAATTTTGTTTGAAGCGGATAATATATTTTCCTTTAATTCCTCCCCTCTCTTTCTGCGTTAATTGTATACGTGTTAAAAAGAACTGAACGCTCGAAGAAAGAATCTTTTAATAAGGCGAAAAATTGTAGGAAAATTTGAGAACCCTCACATCACACAAAATTCAAAAATAATATTCTAAATAATATTTTAGCCAAATACAGGAGTAGGTATTAGTCGAGCGAAATAAAATGAAATATGTATTTCTATACGATATTCGAGAGATGAAAAATCTAATAATTGACGATTTTAGTAAAAGCATTGTCCCTATTGTCGTGCGCAGGATTGTGCTCGAGGTATTAACCAAACGTAAACTGAATTGAATATACAATTTCCAACCTCGAATTCCGTAAACGGATTTACGAGGTTTTGTTTCGATCGCAAAATGTTTTTATTATCTTTTGTACACACGATTTTTGAAATTCTTCTCTTATATCTTCATCAATATTTGCAACACACAAACGCCCATATTTTCCCAACTCGGTTCAAGTTTTGTTTACGATCGAGCAAACTGTATTAACGAAATGAACGAATAAAATTTACATTTAGTAATTTTCTCGAGTAAACAGAGCGTTTAATTTTCAGAAATTTCCCTTCGAGTTGCTAGTAGTTCGTATTAAAAAAATTCTCGGAGTACAAAGGGTCAATTACACGCGGCGGGCGCAGCATTTAAATAAGTTGGCCGTTCAACGGAAACATGTGAGATAACAGTTTCCTTTATTCGCGATGCTTTCAGTTCCTTAACAACCGCTGGAATTTTAATCTTCGTAGTTGGTAAATCAGCCGCGCCATAAAAGCGCTCTGCAATGTTCTTACGCGACGCGAGAAACGAACGCAGGTTGCACCGTCGTTTCGTGAATTTTACAACTGCAGCCGCTCGAACGATCAAGGATTCGAGTTATTAGAAGCAGTCGAATATCATGGAATAAACTAAAAGCTGTTACAAATACAGAAAACATTAATATATAGTAGGGTCAGTTGCCCTAATATGTAATACGTTCCTAATTTGGAAAACTCTTTCGATTGATACCATAGTAAATAATCCTCTGAGAAGAAAATCAGTGTTTTCTTCAGATATAGAAAAGACATTTGTATATCATTTGGACTATGGACCCAAGAAAGCTGGCTTACTAGAAAGTGAATATGAAAAATATCAATATCAAAGTGTAAATTCGACATATGCTATTCCATATTAGGCACATATAGTATTCCGTATTACGAGCACTATGAGCCTAATATGGAAAATGAGGACCTCAGTAAAAAAAGAGCATAAACTTTCCTATAAATTCGTGTGTATAAAAATAAGTATTCCATAGCAGTGGTGAACAGTTACGTAAAAAAAGTTTCTTTTCGTAGCCTTATCTCGAGTACACTTTCGACGTTCGAAGAGAGATTTTGTTTTCCGATAGTCGAAGTAGAATCTCTGTCGTGTTAGGGTGGGAGGGAAACGAAATCAAGGTGCACCTTACCTTGGACGTAATTGCGTTCGCCTTGGTCCCGGATCGATGCCTGCAGGGCAAATGTTAGCGCAACAATTAAACCGGCGGAAGAAGAAAGGACAAAAGGTGGAGACGCTGGGCGAGCCGTCGACGGGGTGAATGCGACTGCGCTGCTCCCATAGACGCGCCGCGTCATTATGCGGGAGGACGAATGAATCGCGACAAAAGGAGGAACGGGACGAGGAAACGGGCAAATGTTTTCGAGTAGTCCCACTTCCACGGATCCATTGTTATTTAACGCGGGCACATTGAGGATGAGCACGAAACGCTGAAAGACGCAGAGGGACAGGCGAGAAAAGGAAAGGACAGACGGGAAAGGGAAAGCATTGTTGGAGTTCTGTTAAATACGATCCTCCTGGATGGCGCGTGCAAGAGTGCTTGATATTCACCGTATTTCTAACGCGGCCGGTTATCAATCAACCCCTTTTGCCGCCAGACGCGACCCCGACGCCACTCGATCCCACCCAATTTCTTACCTGACGACGATTCCTCGAATTATTCAGTATTTTCTTGCGTTCAGGATCTCTAAAAATAATGTAGGCTTGGTATGTCACTTATTTTTAAAATTCCAATCGACACTTGGAAACGTTAAAGTTCTGTTAAGCACAATCGTTTCAGATGTTGCTTGATATTTAATGTATTTCAACCCCTTTCGTCGTCGAACACAATTGTATTGCCACTCACTGTGAATCAATTTCTTACTCGATGGTTATTGCATTTATCGAGTCGTTGCAAGGTGTTCGGGATCTGTAAAAATGATTATCTGGCTCTTTCGTTATTTTTTCGACAGCCACCTTTATGGTCATTGGTAAGGAAACTTGAAATTCCACCCGGGACTCGAAATTCTTGGAGCTCCGTTAAATACGATCCTCTAGGATCGCGCGTGCGGGAGTGTTTGATATTCAGCGCTTGCTTGATATTGGGTTGCTGCGGGAAACCTACGCGAATTTCTTTTCATTCAGAAGTTAAATAGAATTTGTAAAACGAGAGAGTTTAGGACGCGAACTCCTCTATTTTTAGATTAAAAATGTTCTTGGCCATCCGTATGAACGGGTCACTCTTGTGGGCGGCATAGAAACCAAGAGTTCTGTTAAATACTTTCTCTGAAATAGGGTAATAATTACTTAAACTGAGGGGGACTTAAACTTTTGTCTACCAAAACTATAATATATCGAAACGTATTCTATGCTGGTATCAGAAGCAATCGAAAGCATGAAATTTCTTTTTCAATTAACAATTTTGATTGAAAATTAATTTTAGAAAAAATTCTATTTTTGCCAGCGTACTAATTTTTAACTAAAAATGTTTATTCTAGTACCAGCGCTCACCGCACTCGAATGAAATAAAAAATTTATTTGAAATTGTTATGCTCGGTGATACGGAAGGCGAAATTTCTGTCCCCCTAGCGGACGATGTTTTTTTTTACGCAACCCATACATCAGCGAGTCTTGCAAACAGACTGCATTCGCATTGTGAATATTAAAAAATGGCAAAACGTAGGAAATGTAGTCCACGAGCTCACGATTATATTTCGTATTATTCGAGCCCATAGTTTTCTTGGTAAGAATTCTATAAAGAACACCTTTCTTTTCGTACGAATGAGAGTGCTCCCTGAATGCCAAACAATGTAATAAAAATGAAATACCATTTATTTCGCCGGAGCTTCTCCGATCGAAAATAATAATATTCATTGAAGACGCTAATACCTGGGACGAAATAAAATTAATAATCAACCGTTGCACGGTAATAATTCCGTTCGAATCTGCAAGCGACCGAGGGAAATTAAAGCCTCTTTAAGGGATCCGAGGTAGAATAGCATTTATTCAAACGCGAAACACAACAGAATTAACAGTTAATTAAATCGATATCCAACGGAATACCTGGGAAATTATTGAAAGGTTGCGATTAAAAGTGAAAAAGCGAACGACGAGGGGAATTTATAAGTGATGAACGTTGGAGAACGGCTCGCGTCGGAAATATTTTTCGCGGCAGTAATATTCGGAAATTCGCAAATCCGACGGGAAAAACCTTTCCCAGAATTTCACCGGACGAAAATCCGCCACGGGGAGAACCTTTTCGGGGTGGATTTTCGCGAAAAACGAAAGTAGGAAGGCGATATATAAATATTTTTTCGAAAAAAATGTTACTCTCGTAGGGGTCGATACACTCCGGATGGACGTAATGTTTCATCGGTCGGCTTAGCGCGGGATTACCATTATGTTTCACGGATTACACGTCGCATCGAAACTACCGTGGCCAACGGTTGTACATTTTTTATTGGCGAAAAAGCGTCGGCGCGATTTTTGTTTTTAATGCGAGTACGTTGACGCCCGACGACCGGGAGATATGGTTTTTATTTAGATTTGCAAGGGGCCGGGCGGCAGAGGGGGTGGGTCAGTAATGCGTCGTCGAATTGGAAACTTGATGCACGTCGGCTAAATGAAAATTTGTTGACGCGCGCGCGCGCGACGTCGACAATAAACTCGTGTTTTATTGTATAACATCGATCAAGCACGTTCGAAATAGAAATCCCGCGCGCTTGGCGCTCATCAGCGTGCTTGTAATTTGACCGTTCGTTTGACGGCATCATTTCGATACCCGTCGCCAAAACTCGAAATTGATAGCGTCCGAAATGGGGTGAGAAAAAAAAAGTATATCGCTGGTCACGGTCTCGCGGAAATAATGTAAACGCAAACGATACGAAAAAAAAACGTTTCCACCACCGTTCGTTTACCATTTACTGCCTATAAAGTTTGAAAAATGGCATTCTTGCGTCTCGGCCTCGGTAGACGGTAATAAAAACTATAGTCTATGCGCTTCTTTACCTTTTATGCGCCTCTTTTACGGCGTTATAAAAATATTATTAAAAATGATGGAGGACGGCTTTTACAAGAGCCAACGGAGCACGCGGGGGTGGGGAGTCGCGGGCGAGGGAAATCAATTAGGGGTGAACTGTCCCGTAAAAACATCCCTAATCAAAAGTTACTGCATCGGGGAAAGTATCGAGCAACATCGAGTGATTATAGCGATTCAACTTCCAATGAAAGCAGATATAGATTGAGGGGGTGGCTTGGGCCGTAGCTACGAGTCTCGTCCTTCGAGGAGCTGCAATTTTTCAGATACTGAAAGAAACTTTTACGGATACGGGAGAATCATTTGATAATGTCTTTGCTATCGATTTGGCTAAAAATCTTTCCGGTTTTTAGGAAAATTGTAATACGTACAAAGTAAACAGAATTTTCTGAAGTAGGTTTTAATTATTGTTGCGACGGTATGAAGATGCCGCGCAATACCGCGAAATTGCATCGTCGCAATGGTGTGAAGAGGCTTTGCGATGAGGTGAAGCTGCCACACGAAAACGAGCGGATGCGAGATCCCGAGCCTTCCGGTTGCCGAGAAACCGGCAACGATTTTGAAGATTAGAATTACGACAGATCGCAAGGCGAACAGACGTATTGAAAAGCACTGTTGTTAATAAAGTTCCCAGTTTACATTAGTTTGTTACGTTGTGCTGTTTAATTGTGTTGTGTCAATATGAGTTATTGGAAGAAAGCCCCGCCCCGGCGCAACAGTGGTGCCAGAAGCGGGATTACGACTCGTTCTGCTGCCAGGGCGGAGACTTTTTCATCGTTGGAGGTGCTCTTGGAAGGACTACAGCGGAACATCGCAACGCAGTTCCAGGAGCAGCAACGTTTATTTGCTGAGGAACGGGAGCGAACCGAAGAGAGGCAGGCCGCGAAGGAGGCTGCCGCTTCGGCGAAGGAGGCTGCTGTGGAAGGAAGGATAAGGGCCATGGAGGATCGTTATCAGGTGCTTGCGGAGAATTTTAAAAATGTGATTGATAACCTGTCGGCCGCGGCGTTCCGTAGCGAGGATCGCGAGTCCAGCCTTGTTAATAATTTTGTTAGGGATAATCCTGTTGTTGCTGGACTCGCGATGCCTTCCACTTCGCAGTCGGCTCCTCCGTTGGAAGCGACTGGTGGATTTCTGGGGTACGTCCTAAAACCACCAGCGTTTGATGGAAGAGCTTGTTGGGAGGAGTACCGGGTGCAATTCGAGGCGATTGCGAAGGCGAATGGATGGGATGCACCAAGGAAAGCTTTGGCCTTGGTCGCATGTCTGGAGGGGCCCGCTCGGAGTGTTTTGACTACCCTTTCCGAGGAGTCGCGTTGTGATTTTGGTGTCTTGGTTTCCGCTTTGGAGTTCCGTTTCGGAACCAAGAATTTCGCGAATCTAAATTACGTGAAATTCCAAAATTATACTCAACGGAAGGGGGAGTCGATTTCTGATTTGGCTTCGGAGATTGAGAGGTTGGCGCAGGCTTCCTTTGGTGATTGTCCAATGGAAGTCAGGGATAAGCTGGCCGCCTCTCAGTTCGTCTCCGCCCTGGCCAATGAGGAAATGAGGAGGACGCTGAGGCTAGGCAGTTTCAATACTCTCAGGGCAGCTGTGATCAGAGCCCTGGAGATTGAGGCCGTCGAGTCTGTGGCCCCTGGTCCTTGCCGTGTTAAGGACTGCATTCAGGGTGTCACTTGTTTTCCCAAGGGAAAGTTGGAGAAGAGGACTGCTGGGAAGCCGGTCTCGGAGTGCTGGAACTGCGGACAGGAGGGACATTTACAGCGGAACTGCCCGAAGAAGAGGAGGAGAGAAGAGGCCCCCTCGAAGAAGGGAAACTTGAAGAAGTCGGCGTAGAGGGGGAGACTCCGGCTTCGTTTTCTTCTACCCCCGTCGTAAGGAAGACAAACTTGTCAGAAGATTCGACTAGCGTCGAGGGAACCGTCGAGGGAAGGAGGTGTCGGTTCGTCATCGACACGGGCTCAAGTGTGAATTTAATGAAATTTCACAAGAATGACAAGTCTTGCGCGGCGGGAGTACAAGAAAACGTTAACATTTACTCTGTTTCCGGTGAAAAGTTACAAATTCTAGGAAAACAATGTTTCTCTGTTACCATTGGTAGCCTCCGAACCGAGGAAGATTTTCTTTTGATTGGAATGGTTGAAGAATGCATTTTAGGAACGAACTTTCTCCGAAAGCATTCTTGCCAGCTGGATTTCATCCTAGGAAAACTCCGGATTAAAGGACATCAAGATATGGATTTGAAGAGGAATCATCCTGAAGACCGGGTCTTGAGGCTTGCGGAAATGAAGAACGAAGCTTCTACTCCGGAATTTCTTCAAGATCTGTATGGACGTTGTTCTGTCAACCTTTCCGAACAGCAGAAGACTGAATTCCGAAAGTTATTAAACGAATTTCAAGACGTTTTCGCAAGGGATCCCGATCAAGTAGGAAGATGCGATGTCGTTCAACACAGAATTGACACTGGGGATCATCGTCCGATTAAACAACCACCGCGGCGTTTGCCTATACATCGTCGTGGTGAAGTTGAAGAGCTGCTTGCGAAAATGGAAAGGCAGGGAGTAATTGAGAAATCAGGAAGTCCGTGGTCTTCTCCAATTGTACTGGTGAAGAAGAAGGATGGAAGCACCCGATTCTGTGTAGACTATCGTCGTCTTAACGAAGTCTCGAAGAAGGACTCCTATCCGCTTCCCAGGATTGAGGACACGCTGGACGCCCTGGCTGGTGCAACCTGGTTCTCGACGATAGATTTGCAAAGTGGTTACTGGCAAATTGCTGTACACGAAGAGGATAAGGAGAAAACCGCCTTTTGTGTTGGTGCTGGTCTTTGGCAATTCAAGGTGATGCCGTTTGGGCTCTGCAATGCCCCTGCTACTTTCGAACGTCTTATGGATACAGTATTGACGGATTTAAACTGGAAAATCTGTCTGGTATACCTGGACGATGTTATAATTTTCGGAAGAAGTTTCGAGGAGGAAATTGAAAATTTGAGGAAAGTTTTCACCCGCCTGCGCAAGGCGAAATTGGTCATGAGCCCGAAGAAATGCAATTTCTTTTGCCGGGAGGTTAAATACCTCGGTCACATGGTTTCCGAGCAAGGCGTTACGACGGACCCCGAGAAGATAGCCGCGGTACGAGAATGGCCTGTACCCAAAAATCAGACGGAACTGCGAAGTTTCTTAGGACTTTGCACTTATTACAGGAAATTTGTCCGAAACTTTTCAGCGATTGCAAAGCCCTTGTATCGTTTGACGGAGAGTAAGGTTTCTTTCCAATGGACAGAGGAATGCCAGAAGGTATTCGAAGATTTGAAGACACATCTTGCAAAGTCCCCTATCTTGGCTTACCCCTTGCCTGATGCGGATTTCATCTTGGACACCGACGCATCGAGCAATGGAATTGGTGCAGTCCTTTCCCAGATTCAAGATGGGCAAGAAAAGGTGATTGCGTATTTCTCGAAGGTGCTGGGAAAGGCGGAAAGAAATTATTGTGTGACAAGAAGGGAACTATTAGCCATCGTAAAATCCATTGAGCATTTCCACCATTACCTCTATGGCCGCAAGTTCTTGGTGAGGACGGATCATGCTTCCTTAAGATGGCTCCTCTCTTTCAAGAATCCTGAAGGACAAACTGCAAGATGGATAGAGCGTCTTCAACAGTACGAGTTCGAGATCAAACATCGTGAAGGAAAGAACCACGGGAATGCAGACAGCCTTTCCCGGAGACCATGCGAAGCTTTGCAATGCAAACGCTGCTTACGTCTGGAGCAGGATCGCGAAGAAGAGCATCTTGTTCTCAGGACCACCTGCGTATCTGCGAAGACGGAAGATTGGATTAAGGCCCAGGAAGAGGATGAGGATCTGCGATTTATTCGACAAGCGAAGATTGAAGAGAATAAGCCTACTTGGCAGGATGTTTCAGCACTTTCTCCTGAAGCGAAATACTTCTGGAAAACGTGGGATTCCTTGGAAGTACAACGTGGATTATTGTTCCGAAGGTGGGAATCTGCTGATGGAAATGAGTTCAATCGGTTATTGGTTGTACCGAAAAGCAAAATTGCCGAAGCCCTTCAGGAATGCCATGATGCGCCTTCTGGAGGACACTTTGGGGTGAGGAAGACATTGGCGAAAATTCGACAGCGCTTCTTTTGGCCGAACCACCGTCGGGACGTGGAAGATTGGTGTCGCCGGTGCCATAGCTGTTCTGCGAGGAAAGGACCTGCGGAGAAGGGAAGAGGAACCATGAAGGTTTATAACGTAGGAGCACCTTTTGAGAGGGTAGCGCTCGACGTTGTTGGTCCCCTGCCGAGGTCTTTCGCTGGGAATAGATTCGCGCTGGTTGTGATGGATTATTTTTCGAAGTGGCCAGAGGTTATTCCACTTCCCAACCAGCGGGCGACAACGATTTCCACGGCGTTGCTGAAGGAAGTGATAAGCCGACATGGAGTTCCGCTAGAGCTGCATTCTGATCAGGGTCGGAGTTTCGAATCGAGCATCTTCAGGGAACTGATGAAGATGCTTGGAATTAAGAAGACAAGGACAACTCCATTACACCCTCAGTCGGACGGGCTCGTTGAGCGGATGATTAGAACCTTGTTGCGATATTTGTCTCAGTTTGTTGCAGAACATCAAAAGGACTGGGACGAATGGATTCCAACGTTCTTGCTTGCTTATCGTTCCTCGCAACATGAAGTGACACAGAATACTCCGTCAATGGTCCTCACGGGACGGGAGCTGCGCCTTCCTCTGGATCTTCTAAGGGGAGCTGTTCCTGCTGAGGGAAAGGATGAAGATGATTTCATTGAGGAAACCAAGAAAAGGATTGAAGAAGTTCACAAATTCGTTCGACAGCGGATGCGAATTTATTCGGAGAGGACGAAATCGTGGTATGATTCGTTCTCGAGATCAATTTCCTTTGCTCCAGGAGAGAAGGTGTGGTTATACAATCCTCGAAGGACGAAAGGAAGATGCCCGAAGCTCCAATACGACTGGGAAGGACCCTACGAGGTGAAAAATCGGCTGAATGAGTTGATCTACCGGATAGTCCGTTCGCCGAAGTCCAAACCAAGGGTGGTGCATGTGAATCGACTGGCCCGGTACGATTCACGAGAGGCCCCCTGCGAAGTAACTGCGAGGTGAGGATTGAGAAAGATGGCCGACATCTTCGCCCAAGAAGAGGACGTTTCATCGCAGAAGGCGAGGATCGGGTTTCCTTACCGGCCGCGGAGGACTCTCCATTTCCGCAGGTCAAAACGGCCGGGGAAGTGCGATTCTCCCCGGGGAGGGTCGCCCCCCAGTCATGCTCGACTCTAATAGCGGAGTGGGGCACAGACGGTCGGGCGGCGGAATTGTGGTATGTTCCACAACCGATCTTCGAGGAAATTCTCCTTGGAGATTGGGGAACATCCCATGGAAAGTTCTCTCGTGAGGCTGGGGGGGAATCCGAATCCGGGAAGACATCAAGAAAGAAGTACGCAAGTCGTAAGAGTCAAGAGGAGGGCGAGGAGCAGTCGGAATTTCCTCATCCTCGAAAATGTCTAGGTTCGGACGAAGTATTCCAAAGGTTACACCGGCGCCTTGCTCAAGGTTTTTGAGTGGTTTTCCTTGGGACGAAGGACGAATGTCAAGGTGCTGACTGTCTGATAAAGGCCACTCAGGTAAATGTTCGACCTATTAGTTTATCTACTTTACAGACAGAGGTGTACAGGTTCGACGCAGCTTCGCGACAACCCGGAGGTTAGGAGACTACGGGTGAAGTTGGCTGTTCAAACGGAATTTGCAGCGGTCGGGACGACCGCTCTGAAGGAAGAGGGAGCAGTGTTGCGACGGTATGAAGATGCCGCGCAATACCGCGAAATTGCATCGTCGCAATGGTGTGAAGAGGCTTTGCGATGAGGTGAAGCTGCCACACGAAAACGAGCGGATGCGAGATCCCGAGCCTTCCGGTTGCCGAGAAACCGGCAACGATTTTGAAGATTAGAATTACGACAGATCGCAAGGCGAACAGACGTATTGAAAAGCACTGTTGTTAATAAAGTTCCCAGTTTACATTAGTTTGTTACGTTGTGCTGTTTAATTGTGTTGTGTCAATATGAGTTATTGGAAGAAAGCCCCGCCCCGGCGCAACATTATTTCTAACTATGAAAAGCTTATGAACCGAAAACACGCGAATGTTATTAACTTTATAAATATTAATTTTCAACTCGTATGTCTGATTCCAGCCCTGTTGATTAGCCATCCTTCGCGAGGTGAACAACCTGCACACCTGGTCGACTATCACCTCTTCCGAGTAACGGCTTACTTTTTAAGAGGTGATTTAACAATGATAACGACGTCAATTTGAATATGCAGAGCTTTTTGCATGCAAAGAACCTGCATAACATTGCGGAAGAATACAATTACCCTCATAAGGATGACAGAAAATCATACATCACATCGTGCTTCGAGTAACTTTTTATCGCGATTATAATTTAACACGTTGACTGCTATTTTCTCATGTCTAAGCATTTATTTATTCAAATTACAGGGTGAAAAATAGAAACATTCAATGGTTTGATGATGTAGTTGTTTTACCGGGCATCAGTGACCACCATAGTAATTAAGGAGACAATAGATCGAGATTTTGAAACGTGCAATATTTTCTGGGACACTCTAATAATATACATCTGGATTGTTACTTATAATACAATTAAGTAATTAATTATTAAATATTCATGGTGGCCATCTCGTTCGAAGGCAGAGATTTTCGTAAACAAATTTCTCGATAATTTACAGGAATACGTATTAAACTTCGAAAACCATGTTAATCCGTACATTATTGCTTCGCGTATGAACGTAATACGGGCTTAACGAATTAATTCTTGTTCAATGAGTTGAAGCACTCGCTTCGAATGGTAAAAATTTGTAATTTATTTATTTAAATCGCGTAGTTTTCTATATAATGAATAATAAATGAAATAATGTTTAATTTTAACGTTGCAAAAACATTTGGATGCAGAATGTGCTTTCCGGATATTTGTTCCAGGAAATTGGCTAAATCGCCCATTATCGTTGTCTGTAAACACCAGCTTTATTTGTGAATACACGTGTATTTCGAAGGTTCCGTATTGTTCGAAAATTCGTTGTTATCGTACGCATTTATAAAGACAATGGGACATAAAGCTGAAAATGGCTCCTTTGATATTCCACCATTACTCACCGTGCATAGAGAAGATAAATATGTCGTGAAATCGACAATTTAATAAATTCGAACAGGAGCACGGTAGCAACTACTATACCACGGTATCAAAAGTACATTAATTAATGTATAAAAAATAAGTCGAACGCTTGGAATAAAATTTTCTTTTAGCCTTTTCCGTTTTCGAGATAATTGAATTTGAAAATTTATCGAATACGCGTGCGATCGAATTCGATCTGCTTGGCGGCGGCTGTCCGCCCATTACTCACTGTTTCTACTTGTGCTGATGTCCGCGTCAGACTCTATTCCACGCGTACCTCATAAATTTTCAAAGTCGATTTTCTCGAAAACAAAATCACGGCGTGAAAAAAAAATTTCATTCAACATTTTCGACCTATCTTTCGCGTAGAATTCCTAGTTAAACCACGAATTAGATTCTACGTTCAATCGAGCGAATGTCTCGACTCTTACAAATATAATTAATTCGAAATTAAAATTGTTTTATTTATTTATTTATTCACGGGATTAAATACTCATTAGTAAAGAAGTAGATACAAGTATAGATGATAGTTACATAACAAAGATAAACAGAAAAACAAAATTGAATGTTATGAAGTATGAGACTGACTGTGAATAATTACAAGGAGATACCAAGTGAAAAACGTTTAAATGATAAAATTTGATCAAACTATGTGCAGTATTCGCGTGAATAAACAAACGATTATAAGGGTTATAGAAGTGTTCGATGGTGTTTTATCGTCTTTATTTAACGTTTTATTTAACATTGAATGATATTCGTACGCGAGATCAGACCATTTTTACTAGAAAATAAATTTACCCGTTCGTCGAATAATTCGCGAAGTAATATCGTGGTTGCCACGAGGTCCGAATATTAACGCTGGTCGCCGAATAAAATTAATGCGTACGCGCGCGGTCGGTAGGGACACACGTACTAACTCTTGTGCGAATATCTGGTTACCGGGGGCGTGTTCGTAGGTACTCGACCATAACCAAAGAACTACCGGGGCTAAGTATTTTCAACGATCCCGCTCGATGTTCCTGCACCTTCGTTGCTCGGTCAGATATACGTGCCGCTGAATAACTCGTGGTCATTAGCGAGCCTGGTCCTTTTTACATAGAGTGCCCAGTATGTAACACCCTGACGAAATACCTCTCGTCCCGTTCAGCCCCTCCGGGGTCCTCTTTTCAACGGCCAGGAACGATAATGAGTACTATTTCGGTAATGAGGTCGCGCGCCATTGAAAATCGCAGAGAAGCACGCGATCTACGCTCACAGAAACAGTGCCAACCGAGTGCTCGCGAGACCGTAAAACTTAATGAACGGAGAAATAACCGTTTCGAAAGAATCCCTGGGATCTATTTCCTCTCGTACCCTCGACTACCTCCTATCCTTTTTACTTCTCCGCCCTTCGGGGAATGCCCATCTAAACGACCAGTCGACTTTTCACCCGCGGAGATTCGATCTATCCGCCCAGAAACGCTATCAACGCCCGGGAGGAATTCCTACGCTCAAAAACACGCGCACGACGGTGTAAATCGACTTTCTTGCCCTGCTCTCGCGCACTGTTTCCACTTTCTTCTGTCCGTCGTCTTCCCGTTCCTACGCCAGCCATTTGTTATTCACTTTTCTTGCCACCTCCGGGTCGAGGCGGCCTCCCCGGGATTATTTCGTACGATTCTTTACGCGAAAAACCGCAATTCGATTATTTATTTCGATATCGAATCGTCCATTGCGACCGGGAGATAGCGCGAAACCGAACAGCACCACACAATGGACCCATTACCCACTTTATTGCTAATTGCGTCGTTACCTCGATTCCTAAATTTAGGTTAGGTTAATAACGCTGTGCCTTTGCTCCGCATATTGCGGTTCACTTTTGGGAGACAATAATTAGAGAAGCATCGACTTATGTTTAGGTAAAATCTTCCCATAATTTTCACAGAATACATGAGAAGCGACACACGTGGCCTCACAATTCTAAAAGGTTGTCCTACATTTTCCAAATTTCGTAACGTTTCCAGTTTCCACGCTTTGAAATAACTTAACCCCTCAACGGTCGCTAGATCATCGTCCCCAAATAACTACTATTCGACGCTCGATTTTTCATCAAGGATCTAAAAATATTAATTCTCGCGATCAGACGTTAAAGAAAATAAATCTAGACTCTCGAATTCCAACGAGGCTGTAAAATTAAGTTTCACGAGAGATCGTGACGAAACGAAGTTTCGTTTTCGCGAACAATTCGAGAGGTTTCGAAAGAAAAGTCATCTCCGGTGCCTGGAAGATTAGGAAAACGAAAGTCCCGGGCGAAAACTGTTGTTCGCGTGGAAGGGGAATATCGAAGCGCGACTTTAACGATCCACTTCGTTTGCGCGATGCCTCGTCGCATCCTCTCCTTTCTTCCGGGACGAACCTCCGTAACTCAATTCGCGTATAACGACGTGGTAACCTATAACATGTAGAGCACGGGCTACGAAGGCGAGGATCCCTCCTTTGATTCCGTCCTCGCCTGACGCGGCCCAAGAAACTATCTTCTCGCGATCTCTCTCCGCGTCTCTCTATCTCTTTCGGTCAACTTTTCACCGAAAAAGATACGATCTATCCGAGCGGAACGTTATCACCGGCCCGGAAATTTCCAGGGCCGGGGTCGTCGGTCGCGGGTACGAAGCTGATTTTCGATTTCGCGACGTCCTACTTTCCTCTCTTCCATTTCTTCTGTCGGTGGGTTTTTCGTCTTGCGCGCGGCGCGAACGTTCGAACGGAAGTAATCAACCACGGAAGAACGATTTCTGTTCTCCGTTCGCGGATTCAGCACGCGAGAGATATGCAGAACGCGCGGGATCGTCGATAAAACGATTTCGAATCGATCGGGGAACGCGGGCCGCGATAATGGGCGAGAAACTTGGGGCAGTTGCAAGATCCGCGCGAGTCTCGCGAATCCTACGACGAAGTCTGCCGCATACCGGGTCTGAGAAACTCTCGACGATCTATTTGTTGCGCGCGCGTGAACCCGTTCTTACGAGCGACGAGTGGAAAACGGTAACCCGAATGCCGCGGAAAGCATAGTGCTCCAGTTCCTCCGAGTCGACGGGAATTTGATAGACGTTCCCTAGATGCGAATCCATTAACGCCCGATCGGAGGCAACCGTGAAGAGCTGTTTCCGATTTCCATTCTCCAATTTTTGGCGATCTAAAACCGCGACTGGTGCGAAGATATTGGTCGCGGGAGGCCATCGTCGAGTTATCCGATGCCTCGTTTCTGTTGGTTCAGGCTCACGTATTCGAACGATGACGATAAACTAATTATTTTTAAATTGTATGCTCTGCATGTCACAACTATAAAACCACTCTAAAATTGTTAATTTTTATGCGTTGCTATTAAAATAATGAAAAGCAAAATGTACCATATTTGAAATTGTGTTAAGAAACGATATTCTGCTAAAGAAAGATAAATTTCCACTAGGAAAAGAAAGAATTACAGAAGGCTGATTTATTCTGGGTATTCTTATTAAACAAATTATACGAATATCGCGCTGAGAATACGGTTGAATTAAGTTATAATAATAGTTTAGTAATCTGTAGGACCTCCCTTATTTTCAAGAATTTCAATTAGTCGACTGCATGGATTGGGTCAATTTTAATTAGGAATATGTCGTCGTTCGAATACTTTTGTGAGCCTGTGTATATTTTATACGAAATGCTTAACAGCGGAAAGAAAATAAATTGTCGATTCTCCTCGAAAAAGTCGAAAGTGGAACGTTCAATTTTAAGTGTCATCTTACTATTTTACACTGCATTCGGAAATAATAGATTTTAGGAGTATATTAAGTAAAATGGCAATATCTTCTCCGAGAAAATAACGAAAGAACAGCGAGGAAGCTTAAAATCGAAATTGCCCTCGACTCTGAAGGCTGAACACGTCCAAAGAGGATCCCTGCTTTGCATCAGCCGGGATCGGAAGCAAATTCTGTATTACGAGCTCCTCCCGGATAAAACGTAAATTCGTATCTGTATCGCTCGTAATTAGAACAACGAAACGCGGCAATTAAAGAGAAACGAGTTGAATTAGCCAATACTGAGATATCGCGAGAGATATTGTATTCCAGCTGGATAACGCGGGACTGCTCGTTTCGACGGAAACTCGGGAAAAGTAACTGGAACTAGGTTGGAACGTTCCTCCCCGTCCGTCCTGTTCGCCGGGTTTAGCACCAGTGAACTATCACCAATTCCGGCTTATGCGGAAGTTCCGTCGAAGTCAAAATTTTAATGCAACGGAAGCGTGTGAAATGGGAGCAGTTTTTCGTTCGAAAGAATGAGAAACTTCTCGAGAACAGAATCGCGAAGTTACGCAGCGGATGGCAAGGCGTAGTCGACTAAAACGATACTCGCCGATCGAAGTCGCAATCGAGAAGAATCGTTTCGGTTCTGAAGTTTCATTAAAAACAGTAGAGATACAGAATGATCCGACAAAGCAAACATTTCATTTATTTATTTACGGATTTATACACCCTTTGATATAATACAGTTGCATAATACGTATAAAAGTCTCGTTAATTGCGTATGTTATAAGATGTGCGTACAACATGTTAGGCAAGACAGACTGCATATTTTTCTCAGAAAACAATAAGAATAGAAGTGAATGTTGTAAAATTCATTGTAAGAAAAGTCGCGAAGTTAAATGACGTTAAAATAATATTGTGTGTTATATAGGGACACGATTAATACAATTATTGTATGTATAATGTTGTTTAAATGTTGGAATATGGAATAATTCCATATTTCGAGTAATTCTCGCCGTAGCATTATTAAGTCCTACGCGTAGGTCTAATTACCAGGGACGTTTCCAAGCCGCGTTTACCTTAACGCGAAAACAATTCGAGGCTCGCGAGTCCCAGCGTCGCGTCTTGTTGCGAATTAGTCAACTGGTTCGAGACAAGGACTGGCAGCATCCCGGGTACAACCGGTCCGTTTGTAATCTCTGGCGCCTCATTTGACCGGAAAGTCGGGTGTACGGGAGACACGACGTGCCGGATACGTCGAAACAAACACCCTGCTCATTGTGTCGGTGGGCAGCGCGCGTTCTATGAACGGAGCCAAGTAAAAATAAAGGAGGGGAACGAGCAACGCTGGACCGAAAAAATGGGAGAAAGAGAAAGACCGGAACGCGGGGAACGGCGCAGAGGCAGATGTGATAAATGGTAATTGCGCAAAAGTACCGCGGAGGACACGAGTAACACCCGTTCCTCATTAGAGGCTTGTTAGGGCGCCGAGACACAGAGTGACGGAATGCGGAGAGAGAACCGGAGAGCACAGAAGTCGTAGTTGTTCGCGGAGGCGCCTGGTCTTTTCTGTTTTACACGCTACATCCTCCATCTTTCCGCTGCGTCTGCTCTTGTTTCAGGTTAACTGCCTTGCCTGAGCGCGGTTGCCTCTTTCCGTCTTAATAACCAATCGCTTTGATCGCCCCTTGTACCTACATCCTCGTCTCTCTCGACCCTTCGACCCCAAAATTATTAAGCAGTCACTGGAAACTGTGAAAAACAAATTAACAAAATCGAAGCTATCTTTTTACATTGCAGTTTAGAAGCGGAATAATTTTATTTTGTGTTATTTTGCGATCGAAGAGTACCGTTAGGGTGGAGATAGGAATTTGTGTTGCCGTTGCTGAAGAGTCTAGTACAACGAGAAAACGAGTGGAGATGGAAAATTGTCGAGTGTCAGACCTGAGAAATATGCGAAAGCTGGACTGGTGCTATTGTCTTCTATTTTCACGGTGGCGACCGGATGTCGCTTCAAAGGACCAAACGCTAGACGACCGGCACAACGTTGGCTCATTTGTCAAAGTGGCACACTGCAAAACCCGTGTCGAATCGCGCTTCAGCAGTTTAAGGATTTGTGTTCGTTTCGTTCTTTTTTGCAAATATGTACGATAATTTGCAATGCAAATTTCTTACACGCCGTGGAAACCCTTCTCTTGCCTTTGGACCGTGAATTCAACCTGAATATTTCGAGGAAATTGTAATTTTTTAAACTCAGTAGCAACCAATACATTCTACTTTATCGCGAAGCTTTTAAATATATTTCAGAATACTAATAGATCATTATATATAACTTTTATCCTCCTATCAATAACTGAAATAAAAATAAAATAAAGTATATTTACTCGAAAGGGTTGTGTAAATATAATACTAGAAGAAACGAAAGAACTTCTGAACCACCCTAATTCTGTCACTTATAAAACATATTTGTGAGTTTAAAAATCAAGAGGTTGGAATATTTTATTCCACGATTCCAAATGCGTGACCATTGAGTTACAATGTGACAGAGAGGGTTAAGGATATTATTGTTTTACAACCCCTGTGCTTTTCGCGACGATTTTTCGCGCGTTTCCTAGTTCCTTTTGTCGCAGCTGCCGGTTGGAAATCACGTTTAATCGCGTCGAATCGCGTTCTTTCGCGAGTGGCATCTCGTGTGCGAGGCCGTTCTCTGGTATTTGATTTAATAGGACGATATAAAAGGCTACCTCGCCGCGCGGTAGACGTTATTTTGAAAATGTGGAAGATTCCTTGGGCACAAACATGTCGCAACGCGACGGGGACATGAAAGGCGTAATTTAAGAACCGCCGCGGCACTTTGAATGGAAACTTAAATCACCTCGTTCCTTCTTCCGCCGGTGAATGCGTTTTCATCGAGGCTGACGTGCTTCGTTACACGCTCCGTAATTTGTCGCTTCTGCCGCGACGGATCGCACAAAGGGACAAGACATTCGATTAAATTGTTTCGTGGATTAAATTAATCCCTGCTTTTGCGACGTGATAATCATTTTATGCAAATGCCGTTACATCGACGTTTTAACTAATGAGAACGATGATAAACAGGGACACAGGACCCAGAAAATTACAGATACCGTTCAACCGTCTACTTAGCTTAATATCAACACCGACAACAATGTTCTGGTAATCGGGTTTACAACGAAAAAACCAAGTTGCAAACCATTTACCAATGTTTTAGTAATATCTCTTCTTGCGGCACTCTAAACCAGTATTCTTTGGCAGCCTTCCACATTGCTGAATGCAAGAAATACCATTGAAGAAATATTGTTTTCACTACGTTTTTGGTAACTACCAAAAATATAATTTTTATTACACATTTTAATAACCGCACAAACGATCTTTAAGCTATTATATATTTATTTGAACTAATGTGCGTTAACTACTATGCATAATCGATCGTGAGTTTTCACTGTTGGACTGCTCTCTTAAAAAGATTAGCGATCTGCGTTTGTTTTCCTTTTACTTGACCAACCATTGTAAATCTTAAGAAGGAAGATTCTTTTAAACTTCATGCTGAAAATAATGATTTTCGTTTATTTCTGATCCTTTTTCACTACATACGATATTAAAAATTACCAACAGCGTTCTAAGTATGCTTCCTCTAGGATTTAATAAGCACAGTTACCCCGTCGATCCAACCACGAGACTCTGCAGTTATTTTATACTTCGCGAGCAATTATTATGTTATTAATAATCCGGTGCTTTAACGAAGAATGCAACTCGCGTTGTAAAACGTATAATAATAACTCGTTGTGGTACTCGGTTTATTGGACGTTCTTCGATCCAATCTCCTAAATGGCGTTTAAAAATAACCGCTCCATTCGGCGCAAGAACTGAAGCAGAAACCTTTAATCGTCCTGCCTACTTATATCTCGCATGATTAATGGTTCCATCGGTTCTCGTTAAGCTTTTTTCTCGTTATACGATTACTAGCCACGATGCACAGGTAACCATCTCGTTTTCTTCTCCTGTGGACCAACTCTAGCAGCAATAATTTTATTTATACAAGAAAGCTTCCTTCGATTTCGAGGTTTCAGAAATGATAAAATGCTCTAGAAAAAAATCTATTTCATTTTGATACCTAATTCTACTCACCTCTAGGCCCTTAAAGAAGCTATAATTTATACCTCGAGGACACTGTAAAATTTGATTACACGTTATTGACTTTAAATATACTGTGAATGGATTTGATATATCGAAAAAAATTTCTATCGTTTCCCGTTGTGTCGCGTTGATTTGCATCGCGCCGCCAGGAACTTATCGCGAAATTAAAATCACAGTTTCGTTTCGCGTTCGGGTTACGAGGGCGCGGGAAAATCGCTGGCTATTAAGGAAGCGAATCCAGAAGAAATTGTGACGGTCCGGATGAAGGAAGAGGAACGACGAAACGAGAATAGCACGCAACGAGAACGAGAAAGAACGAGAGAGGGAGAAGAGCAGAGGGGGAGGGGATAAAAAGAATTGAAGAGAAGGCAGTTTATGCATGTAAATCGTCCGTCCTGACTCGTTGTTTGTTGTTCTTTGCTTCGCCGGGAAGCGTCGGCGTTTTACGTGCCGCTGTATTTTATTGCGAAAGGTAACCATATATGCGGACACGTAGGTGAGAACGTACACGCATGCAAACGTGCACGCGAGCATGCGAAAGCTCGTCGAGGGTTTCGCTTTTCCGGTCGCTTTTGTACACTCCTGAATTCCCTTCGGCGGATCGACTCCGCGGTACATGCACTTTTCGCTGTCGGTCGATTCATCGAAAATCCACGTATTTTGCGTTACGTGTATTCGTATAAATAATGGATCTGATATACGGTGCACGATGTCTTTTTCCACGGCCAAAATTTCACCGATACATTTCGATTCTGGTCCGCGAGCCCCGGAGATTCGTTGCAAATTTTTTTGGGACGCTATGGATGGATGGACTTCGTTTCGAAAATACCTTAAAACGCGTCGTGATTCGCGATGGATCTTTAAAACGAATGCATCAGTAATCGTACGCTTCTGGAGATTGCTTGCATTATTAAAGCGAACGTCAGTCATTCAGCTTTCAAGATTCCGTGAAGCCACCGTCTATCGATTATCAATAATATTGTGACAAATGATTGAAATTGCACGGAAAGTTGATTATAATTACCGAGCTCGAGGAAGCCGTTTCTTGAAAAATGGGTACTATAAATCAAACTAAACTGAGATATACTTCTCAAGATATCAAAGATATCAAAGAATGCGAAACTAAATTTAAAATCGTGACTCGGAGCTACCATTACAATGTTTGCCTCGAAGAAAGCCCATTGATACGAACAATTTTATTAAAATTCGTACAATATCCTACGGTATTTATATTCAATTATACTATCTATAGAAAAGAGTTCCTCTTCGTCTTCCAATAACAACTTTTATTATGCATGGCTTCTGCGTTTGCTTATACGTTTGAACGTATCAGAATTTAAATTGGCTACACTCAGTCATGGTAAGTGCAAACGTTGGAACGAATCAAAATTTAAAATGACAGCTACAATGCACGTAAACCTACACGCGACGGATCATACGAATCGCTATGAAACGAGGATTTCGCGTGGTTGGCGTAGCACGAAACGCTACGCGTGGGCGGGCCCTTGCTGTATTCCTAGTCTAACTTTCCCATCGAATTTGCAATATTTTTGAGTTCATTTAACGATACCAAAACTCGAATATAGCATAGCATATTTGAATCAAGCATTCAAACTTAGAAGATGAACTTAATTATGAAATACCTAAGAATTGGATTTTTATGAAAGGGTGATATTTTTCTTGATGCACGGATTTGCATTAAAATTTTTCCTCGGGTAATAATGGGTTTAGTGGTTTACAAACACAATGTTGGAGACGTTTCGAAATAAAAGTGGCCGGATGAAGACCGAGACGATGCATGCAGCTCACGTATCCCCTTATCTTTCTCCCTATTTATTCTTATGGCTCCAGGATGCCATCGAATTTACTTATGCCGAACAGTGTATGAAGAAGTCCATTAGCGCTGTAAATAAAAGAATATAAGCGGGGGGAAAAAGGCAAGGAAATAAATCGAAGATATCAAAGAATGGGAAACTAAATTAGAAATCGTGACTCAGAGCTGCCATTAGAGTGTTTGTCTCGAAGAAAGATCATCGATACGGACAATTTTATTAAAATTCGTACGATATCCTACAGTATTTATATTCAAATATATTATTTTCATATAATTTCGTAATTTTCCACCCATCGGTAATAAAAGTTTGCAACAGTCGTTCGCCAGCGAAAATTGAAATGCTCCTTAAACGTCCAATTACCGGTACGATTACTTTATTCAATTATGTAGTTATTGATGGACGGTGCAGCTTATTTTTATTTACCACAACTAATTGCAAAACGAACGATCTTGTTGATGGCATCGATTGACCCAAAAATGGTACCAGCTATCCAAGAGGAGACAACGTTCCCTTTTCGTACCGCGCCGATCATTATCGTACGCGTTCGTCCCGCGATGATAAATCACGCAAACGACCAATGAACGTCGAGCAGCGCGGAGGTTGGAGAAACAAATCGAGCGTGGCCCGTAAAGAGCTCCCAAGCGTACGGAATAAATCCGTCGCGCTATCGGTTAATTAACAAAGCCACCTTATGCGAGACGACAGTTTTCCAAGAAGGCTGGAATCCACGGCTCGTTTCCAACTCAGGAAGTGCCTTTACTCGGTAACCTAACAATTGGATCGCATTTAAAACTTTTTTTTTAGAAAAATACTGTCACGTCGATCTCAAATTTAGCGCGCACGTTTTTTATATATAAGAAAAGTTGTCGAAGAAATAAATCGAGCGTGACCTGCGAAAACTTCTAAATCCGTCGTCCAATCGATTAATTAACGGAGAAATCTCTGAGACGATAAAATCGTTTCCAAATGTCAGTCTCGCGATAGGGTCGTTTCCAACTCGACGAGTACCTCCTCGTTGGCCTTAAAAATTACATTAACGTTGGGATTCTTCTTCAGAAAAACTATTTCAAATTTGAAATTACTGAGAAAATCGAAGAATTAAGGAAGTCTGATTATTCCCTAAAAGTGCACACATCGAATTGCACGTTTCGCAAATTTTTAAGTATCGATAGACGGCAGAAAATTGAATTCGATCCCTCTTGGCGGCATTTGGAATGGAAAACAGCGAACAGGAGGGGTGGTGAGAGATCCGACTGTAATTCAGCGAATCGGTGGCGAAGATCCGAATGTAATTCAGTGATCGAAGAGAATTATGTTTGGAAATGGCCCAACTTCAATTGCTCTGGCCCTCCGTTCCCGCCAGGTTTCCCCTTTTCCACTGCATCAGCCGAATGACTCAGCAACGGTTGTCGCCTCCTTGGCCGACGTTCGTCTTGAAGAAGACTAACGACTTGCTTAGGAGCGAGATTAGAGAACAGATGAACAAATACCGATGTCACCGGGGCACGCGGCTAAGTCGAATAGTTATGCAAATGTCCCCCCTCGTGTGCTCGTCGATCGAGAAATTCGAAACATTCCAAGCATCTATTTACGGTGCAGGGCCGCGAAATACGTGTTACATTCTTGGAGCATTTTTACACGCCGCGGGGTAGTTAAAAACACAAACACGGCCCGGGGTTGGACAGGCACGAAATTGTCTGTTCGAACGGTGCCCCGTGGTCGCGTGTCCCTTTTCCCTCGTCCCGTGAAAAGAAAGAATTTCGCGTCAAATCGATCGCTGTTCACCCTCGGGGCCAGGGATTTTCGTGAAATTGAAATATGATGGGATTCACGTAAAATTAGGGGAGGTTTAAGTCATCTCGTTCCTGGTTTCGAATTCTTTTGGAAAACACAAGCCGACTGATACGATAGCTTACAGTGAAATAATTAGCCAAATTGCAGATTGGCCGTGGGGCAAAAATGAATTTGACACGAACAGTTGCTAGCAGTTGCTCCAGTGTTTGCTAGCGCCTTTTCTTTCCAGATTGGCGAACCGGGGTTCGAATAAAATCATTTACGAGCACAATAAGGGAGACGTACTTGGCCACTTCGTCCCATCAGGAAAGTACTCGGCTTAAGTGCTGATCATAATCCCCTTGGAAGCGTAAATGTGCTCACCGTCGTTGTTAAGCTCGACTGCAACGCCAAAAGTTCATTGGGATTTTTATAAGATAGCTTGATATACTCCAAAAGATGTTCTCCAAACTTTTTCGCTAAATCCCAAACTGGAAATATTACATGGAAAATCTTTTCTGTAATTTATAGTATATATTTCTCGCCCACGAACACCGAGGAGTTAGAAAATCTACTTAAGTTCGAGAACAAAGTCTGGACCAAACATCTCCGAATGAAATTTAGCGGACACGATTTGATTGCAAGAAGGGAGGCGATACTCCGGTCCTTCGACGGAAGCAAAATCGTACTTTGGGGCAAGAAGTTTCGTGGAATACGAGTCACGTTCGGGCGCGCACGAATGCCGATGGACGCGTGCCGAGTTTAACGTTAAAAACTATTTATAACGGGACACGGAGCACGTTAGTCGCGCCCGGCGGATCTTAATTGACTTTCTGCTCTCACTTTGCTGGTTCCTTTGAACTTGCTCCCCTCCCGCGACCATTAGTTGCAAGTATTTGCTAGAATATTAAAATATTAATCATCCTCGTCAGGTACATTTGTTACTTTGATTTTTCGAGCGCACCACTTTGAACATTGGACACGAATTCGTCTCGCACGAACGTTTCTAACCGTTTCATCTTCGTCAGGCCATCGCATCGAGTCGTCCAACATGTAGATTTATTTTTTACTCGAGCTTCGGTTCACTCGATCTGATTATTACGTGCACGTTAATATTAAAAAAAAACTATTTCGTAAATAGAAGTAACCACAAACTTGGTATGATAAACTTGGTAAAAATAATACGAGTGGGAGTAACTGTGTTTTATCATACGCTGGTTACTTGTGAAACCTGTACAAAAAATGGAACGACAGAAGCTAGTAGAAACTCGAGTATCAGTGGAACGGCAAACATTGTAAATTAATTTGCGATGCTTGTAAAACTTCTGACGAGATACGGAGGGATAGAATTTGATTATTATTATCGTTTCCCCCCGGGACCTCAATTGTCGGAGTTGGCTCGACGGTGTTTCCAGGCGACAAAAATACCGGAAGCTCAAAAGCACTCAGCCAGTGTTAATTGTAATTCAATTTGCTCTCGACGGAGTTGCAGCGAAGGAATTGCAGAGAGAACGTCTCCGGGGTTTGTTGGCGAGGTAAGTTGGTGAAAACCATAAAAGGGTCCTCTTCTTCAAGACGAACGTCGTCTAGCTCTTTTCTAGGAGCACTCGAGAGAGAGTCGAGTGGCCCCGCGTTAGAACAACGACTTTATACAAGTCAAAGTCGTGAGTATGTACTCGACCGCATGGTGAATAGGCGGCTGCACTTGTTCCACGGTTAGGTGCTCACGAAAAACCAACCGCATTCCACGATCAATTTCGTATAATGCTACTTATGCAGTCTACCTAACATTGGGCACGAAAGAAGAGACTCAAATTGACGTTCGGCGACGGAATAAACACGACGTTATTTGTTTCCCAGCAACCGTATTATTCTTTAACTTTCCAGAGGAACTAAAAAATAAATTCTTTCTTTTACTATGGCGTGACATCTTTTCTTTCTACTATTTATTTACTTTCTCCCACTCTTGTTTTCTTGACTGGTCTTTAATTGTCTTTTAACAATTTCGCTCCTTGCTTTATTTCTCGTTTCTTTTACTTTTCTTTAGCTCTTTACCAGCTCTTATTTCACCTGCACTTAACTTCTTTTCTTCAATTAGCTTCCCTTTTTATTCCCAAGTACTTGTTTTAACGTATTCATGTTTTTCTCCACTTTCCGCCTTTCTTAATTTCAGTCATTTTTCCGCGCCAACGAACAAAACAAAACTTAAGTAAACGTCTTTTAATTTAATTTAAAATTCCGGTTAAAAAAAATTTAATCATTCCACAGCAGTCGCGCAGCCATTACTGGACGACAAATTTGCCATTTTATTTTATCCCTGGCGATTATATTAAAAATTCGATTAAAAATTACTTGTAAGCTATCAATTACTACCTATCGAAGCAATAAACTGTTTCGAACACCCCCAGATGGAAACGTGTTTATCTTTTTTAGCCAGATAGATCGTTGATTGTCTGGCCATCACCATTCGTTCATATAAACATTGGTACATTTGTTGTTTAGTAGGGGAACGCGCAATTTCAATCTAATGGACCGCCATCCGTAACGATACATATTTCTCCCGTTTCGCGTTTTATTTTGCCCGTCGTTGCGAAAAATTGCTATCAAGTTTAAAAAAGTGTACACGGTATCGCGTGCAGCGTAATAGTAATTGAACGACCGTGACAAACCGCGGGTCATTTTTCCGCGGAGCTGGCGCGATCGTGTGTTACGTAGACGCGGATCCAGCGAAGGGAAAACGATCGGGACGATATGGCTGAAATATTTCACGGTACATCTCTTTAGTCCGACGATCAGTAAAATTCTCCTTTCGCTGGCATTGTTACGGAAAATCAGTGTGCATTTTTCACGAGTCGACGCACAATAGGAAGGGAACGTCGAGGCATCCGAAAGCCGCCTTCCATTGTGATTTTTCCGTCCGCGTTTTTCTTTTGCAAAACTCCATCCATTTGTTCGCGGGGATCGAAGTTTGCGGATGTTTCGCAGCCATTCGGCCCCCCCCCCCCTCCCCCAAATGCTACAGGTACCATTCTGATAAATGGAAAGTCGACCGGCCTCTACATACAACGCCATAAATCTAAACGTCGCGATACACGGTTCTCGTATAAAGCCCTCTATAATTTCAAGGTATCTTATCCGTGCGATGTCTGTCGATGCGAAACGATGAACCGGGGGTCCGGCATACTTTCTCCATTACTCTTGCCCGCTAAGTAACAGAGCGTCCCGAGAGGCGAGAAAATCTGGTGAAATCGCGAAAACGACTCGCGGGAGGTGGAAATCGAACGTAGAAACCGGACTTTTAACCGAGTCATCGGCCCTGGGTAGCTCTTGGCTCCGCTGTTCACGGGAACATCCTTCGAGATCGATCGATCACAGGTTTCTAAAAAAAATAAGATTTATTTGGACAACGATCCGCGATGAGATTGGATGGAGGATACAGTTAAAGAAGTACTTTCTTCTTCCACAACAGCTACGTTATTAGCAACTGGTATCGTTAAATTATTCGATCGACAATCTTTCTGTGGTGTACTCGATTTCGATGTTACCTTTAATCGTAGGTCCAGTTTTCGAAAGTAATTTCTTGTGGAAAATTAATATGCAGGTGTGCCAAATACATGTTTTAGAAGGAACGAACAGCCTCTACATCAACGATTTACTATTCTGATGGCAGAATCCAGATAGTCCGCGATGGTTTTCTCCGAAAACGAGTAGCCAGTCGACCCTCGAAGGAGAATGTCGCTTAAACAACAGGGCGAGATCTATAACTTAAGATACGACTAATTAAAAAACCGGGTTTTGGCCTCCTCGTTAGAGACTGTCCTTGGTCAGTCGACGTGTCTTTCGCCGATAGAGAAACACGATATGAATCATATTTACGATTGTTATTACTGGTTTCACGAGGTAAATATTTGAAGAAACTTTTAGCGCTGCTAACGTTCGCGTCGTCTTTTTACGCAAGAACACGCGAAATTCGGACCGAAATGGATTGGAGTCGTCGAAGCGTGCCTTCGAACAGAACACGAGGATCACGTCGGGGATCAAACCGCAAACTTGCCTTGATCCGACGATGTCTTTTTGCTCATTGTAAGATTCTCCTGTCCGCGTCGCGAGGCTTCTGACGTCGTCGCAATAAGATACCGTCGTTGAGACGATGAAACGCGGTGTCTCGAGAAAAATCGTAGAATGGAGGCAGCGTAGAAGCTAACTGGCAAGACCGTTCGATCGAACAAAGTAACAGTGTCTCGTCTTTGATCTCAAAAACATACGAAACAAAAATATCGGTGTGAATTGTTTTTGATCTTTTTAATAGTAAGAATTCTGAAAGCTAGAACGAGCCATCGAGGAGCGTTTGAAAAAGAAGCGTCTCGATAGTAGCAATTTTGCTCATAAAAGGATGAAACGCTATAGACAGTTTTCTATTCTGTGTAGTCTACTTCGCGAAGGGTACGCTTGCGAAGAAATCGATTTCCTGCGGAGATAAAACTGCCGTCATTTTGCAAAATGCTGTTTTGAAAAGAACACTTTAAAGTTTGATGTTAGATGGCTGGGAATATAAAACAAATCTCTCGAAACGGTTCTACGGGTATCAATTTTTCGAATTCTGACTTCAAACTTTACGAAGTCGTTAATGCTTCGAACTCCTGGAAAATGTAAAAATGAGAAAATCAATATTTCCTTCAACCAACAAAGTGGAAAGTTCTTGGACCAAAAACCTGGACATTGTTACTTTGTTACGAACTTCGGTTGTAACATTAACTCCTCGACATTATTAACCCAACCTTCGGAACCTGGGTTAAAGGAAGTTGAGCTAAAATCGAGAAGATTATTAAATCTATCCATAGAAGAAATTTCTCCCAAACGAGTGGATAATTCTGTGATACTACACGATCTTGTTAACGTTATACCGATTCTATGGCCGCGCGATCGCCTCTGCGACAAATTGTACAACCCTACGCGCTCTACAATTATCGTTCGAACAGTCGTAACGACCATAGCTGTACAACATATCCCACAATAAATCCTCGAAACGAGTAACGAACACGGTCAATGGAAAGGGAACGGTATCGAGAGTTTCGGCGCGTTCTCGTCGATGTTTAAGAACGCGGTAAGTTATTTTAATTGCTCGAATGAATTCCTAAAAGCCAGTCCCTCGAGAAATCCGATCGGCCTAAGAACGGTAGAAACGTCTGCGAGGGGGAGGCTGTAAACGAATGGCGTTTTTTTCACGGCCGAAATCGACACGAGAAATTCTGTCGGACCTCGTGATTCCAGAAAACACGGAGCCTCGCCCACGCGTTACAAGTACCACCGGTTCGAAAACGAATCTGCCGCTTCGGGCGTTTTATGGATAATTAACTGACATTAACGTTCCATCCGAACAGTCTGCGCTGCTCGTATTTCTCCCCGTGGCAAACACGTATATTTTCGAGCCGAATAAGTATCGTTTTTCCACCCGTCGACGACGAGCTTTTCTTTTTCCTCCATTGTTCCCCCTCGTCGCGACCGAATTCCGACGGTGCGGCGAATTATCAAGCAAAAAGATTTCTTTCTTCTAACTTTAACTGTTTACTCTTCGAAACATTGGGTTTAATATTATGTTCTAATGTTTCAGAATTAAGTTCCCTTCTCGTTGTATATATTTTTAATCAGTTCGCTGTTTTACTTGTTCTTTCTACCGAATTGAAAGCAAATTTCAATTCACTATTTCGATTCAAGGCTTCCAGTAGGCGGTCGTCGGTAGAAGTCGTCTACTAAATAGCGATTGCCTATACTCGTGAATAAGATAAGCATCGTTTTTCCGCCGTTGCCGGCGAGCATTTTATTTCCCCTCCTTTGTTTTTCCATACCGCTGTCCCGGATCGTCCAGGTTTCGATGATGCAGCAGATTACCAATCTCTCGGTTGCATCTTGTTGCAGGGAATCTTGAAAGCGCACCACCACGTTGTCAGCTCTTTTCTCGTAACTCGACCGTGTAATTAAGGTCAACGTGACGATCCATCGGTAACGACTACTTTTTCAGAGGCCGTGCTTTTTTTCCACCCCGTCAGATCGATCCGCGATGCTTTAGCGACGTTATCGCGTCATCGATTAAGCTTTGACGCCCCTCGCAATAAAATATGGCCTATGAACGACGCAGAGTTGCGAAAATCCAGTCGAGATATTTCAAGCTTTCTACTTTTACCACTGATTCCCATGTAAATTAATATTAGAAATTGCAGCTCGAGCTTTGGAACGTTTACGATGTCAAGTCTATCACCAAGAACAATTTAACTAGATCGAATGGAGGTAAGAGATCCATCAAAGAAATGTATTTATTGCTCAAATTTAAGAACGAAACTGAAAAATTGTTCTTGGAGTATCGAATACTAAGAAACAAGTAATTAAAATATCTCTGCATCATTTATTGTATCTGTTTCGTCTTAGTATTTCATTTATTTTTCAAGTTCTTAATTTATACTTCCTTTGTAATTCAGAATATCCTGCTGCACGAGTCGCGGTAACGTCTAATTTCGAATCCTCGAACATGGGGTATCGTGAACCAAGTGCAATTAGAACATTTAGTCGAGATTCAGGATGTACAACTTCACTGACACAAGGATACTCGTGTCGGGAACAAGAGCAAACTGAGCAAATTATACAATGTAATAAGGAGCTGGGTAACAATAACTGTCCCAATTGAGTTCTGACTCTCTTCGGTGCTAATTGTTTAATTGCTCTCACTGATCTCCACCTTAGTAATACATTTTGACAACAGTGTTCGTGTAAATTGCTATCGTCTCTGTGGTTGACCGTTGCTCGATCAAACTTAATTTCCATCCAGAAGAATTCTCGGCAACTTCTGAGATTGTGTAACGCACACAACGTGATAGCAAAGCGCTGATGAGCGTTTAAACGTGCCAACAAATATGCGAGTGCAAACATACGGGCTTGACAGAAATAGTTAGCCACTTGACCCGAGAATTAACCAACGGCCGCGCTATGACCAGCGAATCTAAAGAATTTTGCGAGTTCAAATGTTAAGTCGTTCGATGAGCTCGTGCGTTTTTCATTTCATCGTGATTCCGAACAATTGCCTGTCCGTACTTATATACGACTTGATATCTTCATGTACACGATATAATAATATAGTTGGACCTGTTAAACTGACAGAGTTCTGGAATAGACGCCCATGAGTTTACGTTAAATTGTGTATCCAATCTATCGATTTATTGTTAAGTGAAATCACGCAACATCCCGTGGCATGCTGCTGTCACTTGTGCGGAAAGCAAGTTTCTATGCACGTCATGGCAGGCCAAGGCTAAAAGAAACAAACAAGATTCAATCGACACGTGTTTTCTTAAACCTTTAAAAATTCAATTTTTAGCTCTGAATCTCACAATCACTGATACTCGAACACGTATCAACTTGGAACAATTCTATAATTCAACGATGTACCTAATATTTTACATCGAAATTAAGATATCAGTCACAAGAACAGAAAATTCTTCGTCACCCGCCTCGCTTCGAACCGCTTTCCTAAGCGCGTAATCCTGGCGAACGCGCTCGCGTGTTCCAACCAAACTAAATTACAAAGACTTTCAAACCGAGCCCAAAACCCAATTTGCTAAGCCCGTGTCTCAGACTGGTTGCAGCGAAATTTCGCGACGGAAAAGAAACAACGAGGAAGTGTTCGATGTATCTACACTTATCCGTGTTCTATCATTTACTAAGCAGCTTGTACACAGAGATGCCAGAAAGGCACCGAAGGTGCTCTCTCACACTATGTCAGATCACGCGTACGTGAGCTCGTGAAGTTTCGGAAACCCGACAAAGGCAAAATGACGCATGCCTTCTTTCTCGATTCTCCGAAATTGCCCGAAGTAATTTCGGACCGCTTCGTGAGAGTCGAGAGAGAAAGGCTCACATTTGCCTTCTCGCTCTTAACAACTGAAATCCGACCTCCCGTCTACGGCATACGATTCGGAATCTCAACTGCCCAGGTATTTTTACTTGCCTTTCCTAGAGTTCATTACTAAAATCTGCAAATTACTCCTGGTTTCTATTTGCCTCTGATTACCTCTGATGACCAGTGCTGACAAAAGTACAGAACTCTCGACAACTTTTAACACCATACAGCGACTGTTACTGACTGCTCCTGATTACTGCTTGCCTCTGCTGGACTCTGCTGACCATCGCTTATATTTCTGACAACCTATAACGATTACTACTGACTTCTGCTAACCTCTGTTGGTCTGTGCTGATCTCTGTCAGCGTGTACTTGTTTCTGCTGAACTTTCCTAGCCTCTGCCGAACGCTACTGATCACTGCAGGTATTTCTGATAATGTATAACGATTAATACTTACTACTGCATACCCCTACAAGTCTATGCTTGCCTTTGCAGGTTTCTGCTTGCCTGTGCATGCCTTTGCTGACTTCTGCTGAACACTGCTGACCACTCCTGATGCTTCTGACATCGTATAACAATTACTACATGCTACTGTTCGCCCCTGCTAATCTCTGCTTGCCACTGCATGCCTCTGCTCGTCTCAGCTGACCGCTGCTGACCACCTCTGATGTTTCTGACACCATATAACGCATACTACTTGCTACTATTCGCCCCTGGTGATCTCTGCTTGCCACTGCTGGCCTCTGCTGACCACCGCTTATATTTCTGGCAACGTACAACGATTACTACGCCTCCTGCCTTCCTCTGTTAACCTCTGCCAGCGTCCCCTGGCCTAAGCTGGCCTCTGCTGACCGCTGCTGACCACTGCTGACCACCGTTTATATTTCTGGCAACGTACAACGATTACTACTGGCTGCTGCCACCCTCTGCTGACCTCTGCCAACATCTCCCGACGTCAGTTGACCATCGCTGGCCATCGCTGACCATCGCTGACCACTGCTGACCGTTGCTGACACGATGTAATATAATACAATATGTTTATATGTATTAAAGTGTTGTATAATGTAAATCTGTGGCAATAAATGATATAATTTCAAAGAATTCTGTGTATTCTCATCATTTTTTACCCCTCTTTCCCTCTCCAAATTTCCCGCTGCCAGGAATTTCTGCGAATTCCTGGAAATGACGTCATTTCTAAAAATTCCTGAAAAATCTCAGATCCCTGAAACTTACCGGCATCCCTGAAACTTCTCGGAATTCCTGAAATTTCCAAGAAGTTTCAGGCAGCGGCTACAATTCCGGCCTGAATTTTTCGGCAAAAATTTAAAGAGCTATTACGTAATATTACGTAATATTACATAATGTTACGTAATATTACGTAATTTTTGCCGAAAAATTCCGTCCGCGAAAAATTCAGGCCGGAATTGTAGCCGCTGCCTGAAACTTCTTGGAAATTTCAGGGATTCCGAGAAGTTTCAGGGATGCCGGTAAGTTTCAGGGATCCGAGATTTTTCAGGAATTCTTAGAAATTACGGCATGCAGAGGCAAGTAGAGTCCAGCAGGGGCAAGCAGTAACAAGTAGTAATCGTTATACGTTGTCGGAAGCATCAGGGGTGGTCAGCTGTGGTCAGAAGAGGCTAGCAGAGGCTAGCAGTGGCAAGCAGAGTCCAGCAGGGGCAGGCAGTAGCAAGTTGTAATCGTTATACGTTGCCAGAAGTATCAGGAGTGGTCAGTAGCGGTCAGCAGAGTCCAGCGAAGGCAGGCAGAAGTCAGTAGTAATCGTTATACGTTGTCAGAAATATAAGCGGTGGTCAGCAGGGGCCAGCAGAGGCTGGGAGAGGCTAACAGTAGCCAGTCGTAATCGTTATACGTTGTCAGAAATTCCAGGAGTGGTCAGCAGCGGTCTGCAGAGGCCAGTGGAGACCTGTTGACGGGAGGTCGGATATTAGTTGTTCAAGAGCGAGAAGGCAAATGTGAGCCTTTCTCTCTCGACTCCCACGAGACGGTCCGAAATTACTTCGGGCAGCTTCGGAATAATCGAGAAAGAAGGCATGTGTCAGTTTGCCTTTGTCGACTTTCCGAAACTCTACGAGCTCACGTACGCGTGATCTGGCATGTGTGAGTAGGGCACCGGGTGCTGAATCTGGCATCTCTGCTTGTACACCCCCACTCGCGGGTTTATATCAGATCCAGAGAAACAAGCAGGCCGGTCGTCCATTGTTTGATAAAGTCTCGGTCTGCCGGATTATAACTAATGGGACATCGAGAGGGAGACAAATCGCGGGCGGGTTTCGCGTAGCGCGTGCTGGGTTTATACGATCGGGAATCCTTAAGCTCGCGACGCCGCCAATAAAATATGCATGCACGCCCGCGAATCCGTGTAGATACCGGTGCTTTACATCCCACCAAACGTAGCCCGCGTAGACGTTTCGCGTGTATTAATCTGCATAAACTCATTGCTATGCAAACGAAGAGATTCGACGTCGAACTAGGATATCACGGGGAGCCTTCGCGGCTTACACCCTGGGCTTAACAGGGCTCTTACGTTCGCGGTTATACGTGTAGCGCCTCGACACGCATATGCCCGCGCGAAACGTATAAACAGGTATACAGCCGGCGCTTATATTGTTCGGGGCCACGCCGATCATAAAACGGACCTCCTCTGTCGCGTCGATGGAATAATAATTGCGAAAACTTGGTTTCGCGACGTCGGAACGTAACGAGCCGCCGTAAATGACGTCGACGATAACGCACCGGTGCTTGGAAATCCTGAAAAGTTGTCACAAACGCTTAATCACACTGTTCTTAATTTCTTTCCATGCGGGGCTAGTGTCCCAATAATCAGAAATGTTCTGTAGAATCCGATCGAAACGATCCTTTTTATTTTTGAACTTTACACACATGCAGTACCGAAGATACTAGAGTTTTGTCCATAATTGAGCCACTGTCAGAAGCGGGAAAGCCTCCCCTTTAAAATGGTTTTTGGTTTTTATGGATACGACTTCTCGTTTTCGAGATATCGTAATTTATGTAAAAGGTAATTTTTTAAATTCCGCTCTCCGCCTTAGGAAAAGCTATGAACGCGTATTAAAAATACTAAAACTTTGGATGCGTGCAGTTCCGAAACCAGTAGTGTTTTATTAATTATTGAGCCATTGTTAGAAGCAGCAAGGCCTCCTCTTTAAAGTGGTTTTTGGTTTTTGTCGATCCGACTTTCCGTTTTCGAGATATCATAATTTATGTAAAAGGTAATTTTAAAAATTCCGCTCTCCGCCTTAGGAAAGACTATGAACACGTATTAAAAATACTAAAACTTTAAACGCGTGCAGTTCCGAAACTACTAGTGTTTTATTAATTATTGAGCCATTGTTAGAAGCGGCAAGGCCTCCCCTTTAAAGTGGTTTTTGGTTTTTGTCGATCCGACTTTCCGTTTTCGAGATATCGCAATTTATGTAAAAGGGTATTTTTCTTAATTTGACTATCTCTGTCTCCGTCTGACGCGTCGCGTTGGACCTCCTTGTCGCGCGTGAGTCGAGACAGTCGCGTGACGCGGAAGCGTAGTATTTCCAAGAATTTACTACGCACTGTCTACTATCTACGCGCGCGGAGGATGAATGAACTCGCGCGAGCGCATCAAAAACGTAAACAAACTTCGGATGCTCATATCTTCGAAACTAGCCACCGCATCGACTTGAAATTAAAATCCTCATATCTCCGGAACTAATAAAGCTATCGACTCTCACAAACGCTCATTTTAAAGGGCATTTCATCCTCTACCTAATGATCATATCATCTACTATAATTTTTGCTATCTTCTATGTTTATTTTGACATTTACTTTGATGCTACGTACCCAAAGAAGTTTCAACAATTTCTATTAACTGCTTCCAATTCCATACATTAACTGCTTCGTAGAAAAATACTAAGTACAAGATGAATAATCTGTTACTCAAAAGATAATAGAAACGATCAAAATCATGCGTAAGAATCGATAGTATTTTGTTGGTCAGTTCCAACTTGAAACTTGGATGTTCAAAGGGTGTTAATCGACTCGCGACGACCCCTGGTTAACCTTCCGCGGTGACAGAGCGCGATAGAAATAAATCGTCGAATAATTTCGTTAGAGAAACGATTGGAATGTCTCGCGTAGAGGCAGTTCGTCGAGCGCGAACGATGAATTGAAAAATTTGCATAGCCTGGAATCGCGAGTAGTTCCGGTCAAGTGTCGGTTAGTTCCCTTTGACCACGTTCGCCGGGAACGAATCTCATCATTTTCCTGGACGTCGTCTCAGGGGAAGGGGGGCGGAAAAGTTCATCCGGGCCCGCAATAGACCTAATAGTAGGCAGTCGGAGCACTTTGTTTGATCAGCAATCGAGGCTGACGTACCTGGGTCGTTCGTAACGAGTCCCGACCGAGCCGGAAGAATTTTCAAAGGGCGAACGAGACCGAGAAAACGTCTATCGTCCGCGTATTCTCTATATCGCGTAGAACAAAGTATACGAAGTACGCGCGTACAGCGCGCTAAACTGTGGATTTTCTGGCGCGGAGGTCGTAAGTTCCTTGCATGTATGTTTGATGCGAGCACGCGAGGCCTACGACCGAGCCACTTCTTACTACCGTTCGCCATTACTTATTCACTTCCGGCGCAATTACCGCGGCGTACTCCATCAAAGTCCAGACACGGGAGTCGCACCTTTCTTACCAACGGACGTCGTCGTCGTCGTACCCTCCCGACGCCGAACAACCACGTCGAGCGCAAAGCGCCGCTCTGACGTGTACCGCGGACAGCATTGTCGAACTAATAAATCTATAGCCATCTCCCGCGGCGTAACCCCCGGTCGTGAATTAATTATTTGTGCTCTCGCTTTCCCACGCCACCTGCCGTCGATATACAAAGTGTCTCGATGTGTATATGCGTGTGCAGAACGCGAAATAATTGGTGAACGATAGGATGTACCAGGGTGGGAATCTGATGTACTTCCGCGAAAGTGCTCGAAACGTGAAACGAAATTAACGCAAGATTTTATAAATGACCATCATTTACACGTTCGGGAAACGATTATATTTTGATATTTGGAATCGTTCATTATGCAAGCGTTCATTTAATAAACGTATGAAGCGACGTCGAAAAATACCTTAATTTTTGCAAATATCCGATCCCCTCGTTCACCAATCACGCACAGATGACAATTATATCAAGACACCCTGTATCTGTCAAGTGCAACGAATATTTATGCGTGCGCCTCGCATCGATCTATCAGAGTTCGAGCACGGTATAATTAGGAATGATACATCTATATCGCTCGAACAACACGTTGTCTGGCCCGAAATAAAAATGGTTCGGGATGACATCGACGGAACGGCCTCGGGGAGCCCTTCGGGGAGCGTTTTTAAACGCGTTATTTTTCCAATTGGTTATTATTCTCTTTTTTTTCATCCCTCGGGACTCTCGTGGAGCTCTTTTTTTGGGGCAGCCAACCCGTTCGTGGATTCTTTTTCCCTTTAGTTTCTCATGCAAATTGCCCGTGGAGACAAATAAATATGTAGGAACGGGATAAAAATAATCGTTAACGATGAAAAATTAAAGTTCGTCCGTCGCGACACCCATACGCGACCTTCGAGCTGCTTCGTCCCTCGCCGTTCTTCCCTTTGAAAAGGCGACGGATTAATCCGAAGGGAAATTTAAATTTCGCCGGAACTTTATTTTCTTTCAATTTTTCATTCAACTTAGATCGAATAACTTTGCAAATTAAATGCAAACGCTCGCGGGTTACACGTACTGTTATCTTTCTTCGGGAAGTCCGCGAAGTTGACGCGACGTTAACCCCTACATTAATTGTACGATCTGCGCGGAAAAGTCGATTAAAAATTGTTCTCCGTTCGAAAGACATCCGTCGTTCTTCTTTCGCCAACAATTTACCAGAACGAAATTAACAGGGACGAATACGATACGATTCTCTGTTAAGGGAGATAGAGTTTATTTAATTTCTTCAATGATTTAGAGAGAAGAGCGGGAACGTTCTTGCGACAGCTATTGCGAAAACATTCTATTTATTTCTGTCGTGTAGACAGTGGCCATCTTCGAATATTAGACACGTGAAAAAAGAGTCCATCGATAATTTCGGACAGGTCAATTGATGAAGTGGCTGTCCAGCGAACAGAGGGACCCATCCATTCTTCTTTTCCCCATATCTGTCAGAAGTACGATTCGCCCTCGTATCTTGGCGCGTGGCTTTCGCGTTGTTACGAAGTTTCCATCCCGCAAGTGGCCACGGATGGCCGCGTTTGCTAAGCTGGTCAGGTTGTATCTTCGAATTACAGGTGGCTTAGAAACCTTTCAATTCAGGGAGGAAGAATTCGCCCAAGTTCGTTCGATTCGTAATAACTTTATCGTGATACTCAGACGTCCTTGTTTTATATTTTACGAAAATGATACCGAAAGTCTAGAGTGTTAATAAATGAACGATTATTTACAGCTCGATGATCTTCGACTGCAGACACCCTCGCATTGAATTCGCGCGCTGTATTCACCGATCCCCGTGCAAACCAGAAAATCGTATATTCGAAGGGATTCGACGGGAGCGTACAACGTTTGACAAAACGCGCGAACCCTCTGGAATCCCCCGTCATCGCGGTCGTTTCCACCCCCGCGTGTCGTTAGGGACAGCATATAACGATTGCGTTTCCTTTTTTGTTTCAGGTTGACGAGGCAGAAATGGCACGAGCAGAGTCACGGTGAGAAAAGGGCGAGGGTGAAGCCCTCGCGCGAACCGTGAGCCATGGTGAAAAGCTTCGGTTTCTTCGCCAGGAGGGCGATACCTGCCGTCCACCTTCTGCTTTTTCTCGCCCTGGGCGGCACGACCCGCGCCGTAGACCTCTGTAAGTACACACAAAGCTGTAATCTGCCGGGAGCTTTATAGTTTTCATCGCGAAACTTCGTCTATAAGTTATTAACGACCGGCGTCGGTTCCGCGACGCTACACGACGCGGCCGGAGCTGCTTGACCGCAGTCGACGAACTTTCGATCCGAAATCGACTTTGGCCGCGTCCGCCTCGCCGCCTGCACGGTAAAAGCTGGATTTACGCGGTGTGCACTGGCCGCCACCGGCCCACAAATTGGAAACTTTTCGGTGGAAGTTGTATTTAAACAACGTTTCGACGACCGGAGATCGTGAATGGGGCTGGGGGCAGTCGTGTGAACTCGCGATAGGTTCGCTCGACGCGAGCTCCTTTCTCTGTATCAACGACAAACGGTTTTGTTTTTTGTAGAAATAAACTTTGCGGTAATCGAGCAACTTCGCGTTGATAAAATTCAATCGGAACGGTTACGAAGCCGGTGGCGAGTCGAGGATGGCGTGAAATTAGAAAACCCAGCGAATGGAACTCGCTCGTGTTAATATTCGAACGTCCTGGGGAAATCGTTTATTCTGTTCCGAATCGTTTTCCGTTGGCCACTGTACTAATTCAAGTGGAGATCTTGACTAGTTTCATTGACAAATTGATAGTGACAGAACTGGGTTACAACTGGTTTCTTCTGTAATATTGAATGGGGTAGGTTTCACTGGGATAAGTTTCGAATTAATGCGCGCGGTGAATGCAAAAATCACATTATCTTATGAATAGACTGTGAATGTTTATGCGCGTAGAATATGCATGGAACGGTGTGACTTTTATGCGCATAAAATATGCATATATGCATGAAAAGTATGCATTTGTTCAGGAAAAATATACTAAATATGCAAGTAATACGAACAATATACGCTTAACGCGTAGAGCATTATTCAAATCGATGTCACATTTTTTAGAGAAATAAACACTTGTTTTTTATCTGAACATGTATAATTATTGCGCTTTGCAGTATAGTATTTTATATAAATTATGAAATACCTAGATTTGGATTTGAAAAGCAGAACGTTCAATGAGAAAACTTTCGAATTTACGATTTGTAAGAAAATATTTCAGCAGATAGAGCTCGATACTAAAGTACACATCCGAAGCCTTTAATCTCGTAAAACTTTGATTAAAAATTGAACCGGTTTCCGTTGCAACAGGAGAGGGTGTACCTTTGCACCTTCAATTCCTTACTTTTCCACAACTCTCGGTGCTGTGTTAAAGTTAGAAAGAGGAAAACATTTAAAGCGCGGAAGAGATTCTTCGCTGGAACAACCACCCTCTGTTTGCACAATGGCGTACACGTACAAAATTCAAATATCTGCTATTAGCCAATAATATAAACTAATAATTAATTTGCCAACGTCAGGGCTCAAAATACAATCCTCAGACATGGTTTCATATTTTAGAAAAGAATTTACCAACTTAACTTGTAACCTGCTATTAAACACGATGGAGGAAACTACCTTGTCCGGGAGTTATAAATAAAACTTTAATAGTTGTATGCAAATAGGCATTCCTGGCACGAGAGACGAATGTAATTGCTTCGTTGCGCCCCTCTGGGCGCACCACTGCGCCTATCGAACGAGAAACTTGGAATTCAATGGGTCAATAAACGTTCAAGTAAATATCTCACGGTAGGCGTCTCGCAAGTTGGTCTCGTGGAGCGTTTGATCGATCATCGGTCCTCTGTCCGCACGAAAAAAACGGCGTGCATCGATTTGCATGTCGGAGTGGCTTAGTCAGCATCCACCGTGCCCGTTAGTTTGACTAAACGATCTGTCGGCCTCGGCGGCGTTACTTTTCGATGTAACGAGTTCACTCGTCGGAAGTATCGGAATTGTTTGGAGACCTCGATAAACGATAAACGACCTGTTCTTCGGGATTCAGTTCCAGACTATATCGACAGACTACAACACCGCTCACAAGTTTACGGACAATTAATTTTCTCGCTTGAATTCGATGGGAATAATATCCAATAAAATTGATACGAACAGTATTAAAATTCTACCTCCGTAAATGAAATCTGTGGGTCTCGATCCCGTTGCAAGAACAGAAGACGTTGCTATTTAGATCGAGTAGGCAAATTGAGTACAAAGTAGGTTCCTTTGAACAGACTGCGTAGACATGGTGGACGTCGAAAATGTAAGAAAAGAAGAAAATATCGCCATAACTTTCGTTTCGTTGAACGGCCGTTCATTGAAAACGCTTTTTCATTAAAGAAATGGAAACGCTGTCGTCGGGCTATATCAAATACCTGCTCCTAATTGCGATATAAATTTCGCCGGAAGAACGGGGGAAAGAAGTGTCCCCGTTTCGCCCCCATTCATCGCGGCGTCAATAGGGTAGAAGTAATTAATGATGTTTTTCTAGAAACGGAGCGCTCCGTTCGGCCGGAAAGGGTAGGTTTGTTGAAAGAGACGCCGGACATCGTCGAGAATCGAACGAGGGTGACGCGAAAGGAGCGTCTTAACGTCGAACATCGGTCGGATTAAGGGAGTAAAGGAGTCTTTAGGGTCGTAAAATATAGCATTCTTATTGGGTGCAATCAATCACAGATTGATTGTCACGCTGTTTTTGGAAACAGTATTTTGAAACAAATTTTTACTTAAGTAATTAAAGATTGGTGAATGTTGAGTTCGAACGAAACTTATAGGAATGGCAGTCTTTACCTCGACGAGTCAATTTATTTTAAACTATAGATCGTAGGTATATTAGACGTGAACCATCTTGAATCTGACCTCCCTAGTAAAAATGGACCGATTGATCCTGAATTACTTAAAACTGTTATTAAAGACGTATCTGTAAAATTAGTTAGGCACGAACTTCTTTTCCAATGGATGATATCTGGAACAGAGTTTAACAAAGTTTTACAACATTTATTTTAATTTTCTTTTACTAATATCGTGCTGGCTCTAATTTGCACGCTCATACGTGACAAACTTCATGAAAATTGGTTCATTAGCGTCTGAATTTTTAGTAACACCAGCTCGGAAAGTGTAGTTTCGTGAAAAATTGGGTTACATTAAACGGCGCGTAAATCTGAAAACTGGGACAAAATGTAAATGATTTTTGAACGTCCATTCTTACACGTAAATTGTAGTTTTTCAACTATATTGCTATTTAACTTTCCTCAATACATACCGAAGAGGACTGAAATCTCAGATGACAACGTTAGATAGAATAACTGGTCCTACAAATGATATTATAATCAATCTGCACGAAAACGTGAATCAAAAATACATAATAAAACTTCTTTACAAAATGCTTTGTTTCCCCGAAAATTGATCGTGAATATTCGTTGGGTCCTAAAGCGATTAAGAGAGACTTGACTATCATGTCTGTCCATTACTAGATATTTCTACTTATGTTGGTCCTCGTAAACCTCGAGCGTGGTATTATTTGTTTTCTTCGATCTTATCGCCTTATAAGTTAGCATAGATAACACTACACCATCGTTAATAATAATAGGAACAAATACCAATTTGTTTTATTACTAATATATTTATAAACCGACGTTTCAGCAACTAGGAAAAATTCTAGAATAAATATCGTGTTATGAATCCGACCTGTAAATCGACAAAGGGAGAAGAGGAGAGGGGTAACGTCGAATTATTATTTGTTAATCTCAGATATTGGCCATTTTTCTTGCCCGAGACACGCGGAAATTTCCTTAAACGAAGTATGAGCATACTCGTCGCTCGAAGTTCGGAAGGCTCGGTTTTCCGCGCTTCGAAACCGTTATTCACGATCGATTTACGAGCGCGATATCTCACCGGTGGCTCGTTAGGTCGGACGTGCCGACAAAGGAAACGGATTCTACCGGAGAACGATCCAAGTTTACCCTGCGACGGAGTTCGAGAAGTTCCGCGAGGGTCGTGAGAATTCCGGGGGTGCGAGACGCGCGCGATATATTGAGGCTTCATTAATAATAATAGCACTCCATGTTTGATTCTCGAGGACTCTTTGTCTTCTCCTTCGGAGGCTCCAGTGTTTTGTTATCTATTTCTTTTTGATCTATTGATTTTTATCTATCGTTCGTTCGTCTTGATTATTGATCGAAGTCTGCATCGTGATTCAAGAACGAATTTAATAAGAATATATCAACGAATATCGCCTTTTAGAATTTTTAAATATCCTCTTACATTTCCTATTTCAAGTATATTTGTATTATCAAGCAACTAAAATAATAATAATACATAAAGGACGTTGAGAATTATGATGATCGAAATATTTAATTTTCTCTTCTCATCTTGAATGCTCTCCGCGACCAACTTTTTCAAAGTCACTCTTTTAATTAATTATCAGAGCAGCGAATTTAAAAGTTTTCGTTTAAACTTGCTCGTAAACTGTTCCTTGCGTGAAAAAATTTTTCAAACAAAAGTCGCATAATGTCAAGGAGTGCGTCGAGTGCAGTAAACTGTCTTTTATCCTAAACGTTTTAATCTCGTTTTAATGTAGCTTTTTCATTAAGATCTAGAGGCAATCTTGAATTTTTAAATCATTTAAAATTTTATATTTTAACGCGTAAAAATAATTTCGAATGTAAATGATCAAAACGTTGGCCATCGTTCTAAGTGTTAGTCCAGAATCGATTAAGAAATAAGAATGACACCCGTCGAAGTGTCTCTGTAATTAATGGTGCGTGAAACAATGTTCACGAGTAATTCAAGTCCAGTTAGGTAACTTTGTATATTGATTTGTAATATTCAGTTCCTGCCTTCACAGTACGCGATGGTTGACGTATGTAACTGAATACAATAAATACATAAATGGACACCAAGCAAACGATACTATATAAATTCAATTGTTCTCTGTTTCACTGCGTATAAAAGCTGCGTGGAAACTCAAAAAATGGTTATACCGTTACTAACTGTTCCACACAATCGGTTCGTGTTCCCGAAAAGGGCAAAATACACGGTAAAATAAAAGTTGCTGTATGAAATATCCCTACAATATTTACAACAATCTACAAATGGAACGTTGCGCAGAATAAACAAAAGGAGAGATGAAAAATGGTCTTCCAACGATATTGCCTTTAATCATGAACGAGCATAAAGTTGGAAACATCATTCGCTAATGTACAACAAAAAATAGACGGATCTGTAAAACGTTCAGACGCACAAGCGCTTATCTTGAGACGTACTTCGCTTAAGTAAACGTTTCGAAAAGCATTCTGTATTATTAAAGTATTGCTACGAGTGCCCCGGGACTAATAAAATACCAGAATTTATTTTACCTTTATTTTCTCTTGCAAATATCCGTCATAAATGCATAGTGTCCCAACTATAAGCATCGATAAAATAAGTTTAGCCGTCTTTTGCAACGGATAGACGTTGATAAAATTGCTCGATCGCGTAATCCCAACGTTCGCGACAGTCAAATTTGAATAGTTTCGAAGTGATTAATTATTTGTCGAATCAAAGTTTAGCGTCAAAATTTCCAGACAGTCGATACGATAAATCTCTGGTGTTCTCAGACACTTTGGTCTTGGAGGGCGTCTTTGCACGCCACCCAAGTTCTCACAAATTAGCGTAATTATACAGCCAGCCCTCACACCACCGTCCTAAACACGATGTTCTTCCCGGGACAAATTCGCAATCCGTAGGAATTTCATCTTACGTTGATAACGCGCCCCGCTCGAAATCCACCGGCAGAATTACGACGGGGGATTCGTCCAAGGATGGTACAAACTTTTACCGATATTAATGGCCACCTACATGCCCATTCTGTTTCTCGATGGCTTAGCAGGGATTCCTTCCGTTATAAGCTCGAATTCCCCGCCATTAATTCTCGCGGAGTCTCTGGCTACTCGAAGCACAAGGCTCCAACCTCCCATCACGGCGTTCCGGTGCACCTGCACTCGATATCCGGCATTAGGTATTATCGTTATTCGCCCTGTATTCGCTCCATTCGGGCGAACGATGCTCTAGCAAATTTTACCGATCGGCATTTTAGTTGGTAATAGAACTTCGATATGCATAAATTGCAATCGACGCAGCCTTCGACGCCAGCCTACCCCCCTTCTGCTTGCCCCGACCATTCTCGTGGTCGAATCAGCCGATCTTCGGAACTCGACATGCTACGTTGCATACGGAAATTGCTCGAAACAGTCAAACTTGCTATTAATTGTAAACGATAAAAAGGACACTCGATTATGTAGACTTTATACTGGCGTTACGAGTCATTTAAATTTCGCTTTTACAAAGTCTCAAGCAAAAGAGATATAGTGCTTTGATTTTTGTTAAATATACGTCAAACTTTGACTATCGTGATTAAAATATCGAACTGAACTTTAATCGACTCGATAAAGAGGCCTAGAACCTGGAATATTTTTTATTAACAATGGTTACGGGGGAAAAGGCGATACCTGGAGCAAGTTCGATTTACAGACAACGCCGTTCTAGTCGGAATTCCAGCCAGGATCGTAACCATCGATTTATTAACCCGAGCTCCACGGTGTCTCCGCGTTTCGTCGACTCGCGATCAAGGTGTTTCGAACTTTTCGCCGGCGGAACGACACAACGACGCGTGACGCAAACAAAACCGTAAATAACGCTGGGAGTCGTTGCAACGGACAATATTGTATCAAGATAGGCCGTTCCTGGTAGCAGGATACATTGCGTCCTCGTAACGCTGCCGTGTTCCCCTATGAAACAATTTGATCGGTCCCGAAGATACGAAAACGTTGAGGCAGTCCTTCCTCCCGTCGCCCTGGCCCTACTCCTCCAAGGAGAGACGGTCGTATACAAGAACGTAAACCGGCTCTATCCGCCGGATTCATCTCGGTTAGCTGGTTATTTAGCCGTTTATGATCCAACGGGAAGAGAGGGGGAGGTCGGATCCAAGCGTCGATATGCACGCACGGGGTCCTATGTAAATTCGTGCGCGTTTTAAAGGGGCAGTCTGGTATTTTGGGACCGAGTAATCGAGAATTCTTCATCGTTCTTGTTCTCTCTAAAGGAATAATTGAACGAGAGATATTTTTTTTCTTACCGAATCACCAAGTATCATATGGTCACCCGATGAAACGTAAGCAGACGACGGGAAAGTGCACAACATATATCCCTCCGTTTTATTGCGTCCAAAACAGGACAAGCCGTGCCTAAAACTGATCTTGAATCTTTTAAACTTAGTAGCACTGAAGTCTCGTAAAAATATCGCAGATGGTTCACAGATAATAAAACAACTGTACATAAAGAAGTGTTTGTTGTACAAACGACTAAATAGAACTGAAGTGCAACTTACAAACGCCTGAATTATATTTATCAATTAAGGTAAAATTTATTATTATTAGATTTACACCACCCTTCTAATCTCGTAAGGTCATTCTGAATTGAATTCCTACAGGAAGTAATCATTATTAAACTTAAACTTAACTTCTCTTTATAATTTAATGAGAGGAGATACAAGACGTCTATAATTTTGCTTATATCGAGCTTCTGCTTAACAGTTTCAACCCTGATACGAATCCTCGAGAGTATTTAGAAATAAGAAATGGATATTTCAAGGTACCAAACGCACGGTTAACACGCAGGATGATTTCTTTTGTTGCAGCCCAATGCATCGCGCCGCTCGGCATGGAATCTGGCGCGATTCCGGACGCGGATATTTCAGCCAGCTCTACCTTCGACACAGGAAACGTCGGTCCTCACCTAGCACGGTAAGCGACGGTTTTTCATTTCGATAGGCTGCCCTCCCCGATACACCCACCATTCGTCATTCGTATCTACCGACACCTTCTGTTAGGTTGGCTATGCGCCATCGAATCGTAATCGACCGGGACACGATGCACCCCGAACCACGGAGAACCGCCATCGTCGTGCCTCGCCACGGGGATGCGTTGCGTCTTTACGACGACGTTACACGCCAAGTTGTATCTGCCAATAGCCGTTGTAACGATGGATTTTGCGAGGCGAGTTTGTAACAGACGGCTGGTGATATAACGGCGAGTAGTTTCGGACTAGGTCGATCGAGTGTTCCATCGTTGCTGGTTTATGGGATGAAGCCGGGAACGCTGGTAATTTTACGATATCCGTTTGTACGTGTAAAATTACAACCACTTGCAAAACTTTCTGGCGATCTCGTCTCAGACGTACATCTGAATAATATTTTACATTTAATCTTTAAATCTGTACAAGCACGAATCCGAATATTAAATCGCGTATTTTTTCAATTATGCCATTATCGTTCGCAAAAAGTCGTCCGTACGGTCGTTCAAGTAAATCGTTCGCGTACCGTTGACGCCCACGTAAAAAAATATTTCGCTCGGGGAGGATAAAACGAGAAAACATCGTGAAAAGTAAATGAGGGGGTTCGAGGCGAAACAAGTAGGCAGCTTTAATCGTTCGAAACGCGGGAACGAAATTAATACTTGAGGACTCATTAATTGTGTCGGTTACGGGCGACGCGGTCGCCATGAATACTAAAAACGCGTCGCGTCGCCCGGCGACTCGTTAATACGTAAAATCCGGTTTATCGGGTATGCGTGCGCACGGGAAAAGACGTTATCGCGCGTAAACAAAGAGAGCAGAGCGCCGCGAGGTAATTATTTCTAATCTGGCCGTCGCGGCTGTTTCCCCGTTTTATATGCGAAAGCGTGCGGCAATTATTTCGCGTTTCTCGCTGTCGCGTCGCACGCGAAGAGAAAAGCGATAAAATAATAACGAACAGTTCGATTTCCAGCGGCACGCGAGAAAGTTGATGAATTCTAATCGCCGGCTAATGCATATTCCAGGGAAGAATAAATTCTACGACCAACAACGTGCAATTAAATCAACGGCCGCGTGTACGGCGATTTTTTTTTCGCGTCGCAGCTCGAATCGTTCGCCCCGTAATTAACACTTACGCGAAACGCTTCCTTCATGGGGCTATTTATCTACGCCTGTTCTTTGCAATTAATTCCCCGCGGATAGTTCGATAATCCCCCCGTTGATCGAATGCGTGAAAGCCCGTTCCATATTCATCGCGCCGCGCGACGCAGCACCGGAAAAGGAACGCTCGTCGACCGAAGTCGAGCAATTTTTATATTTTTTTTTTCTCCATTTCGTTCGCGAACGAAAAAACAATAACGAAACGTAAATAGAAGAACGGCGTATTTGTTCCGATTCGTTTATTGTATTTCTCATAGTGGTTCGCGGAGGTATTACAAGACACTCGGTCGAACAAACATAATGTAGCTAAAACGGAAAACGCAATAACGCGAACTCCAACTATTTAACCGAATGGATGTGTATTCGTTTTGTGATATATGGTTTGTGAAATACGCTGCCTGACAGATACAAGATGATTGTCCCGGTTTTCTCGGAGATGGTTTATATACTGCTATTTTCAGACTGTGGCGGGGTGTGTCGTGCGGATGGAAGCTTAGTTTTCTATGTCGGTATTACTGGATGGAAGATGATTATTCCGGTTGTCACAACCTTCCCAAGATTTACGGATGTTTCCCAAAGAGATCCTATTCCTTCATTTTCCAACTTATTTGCCAAAGGGAAAGATGGCAATTTGTTAAATTGAAGCAGACACGGTCGCGAGGATAGAATCGGCTTAATTTTTTGGAAACAACTTCCGATCGAGTATTCCAGTAATAGGTTCACTTTTGAGTTCGCTTTTCGCTCGTTCGACGAGTATTTATCGTCGATCGCCGGGTTTTAATCCTGCGAAACCACTAACGCAGGGCACACCATCGTTTCGAATATACAATATACGACGTTACAACGCAACGTGCAGCTACAGCACTCGGGGGTGAGGCCAAAGTTGTGTAATTTAGCAATCAACGAGTCGTGATCAATTGTCCCGAACGCTTTTGGAAAGTCATGCAACGCTGGTCAAAAGCACAGAGCAGCGTATCAGAAATGTGTAATAACGCTATGCCGGTATAGGAACCGATATGAAACTCAGATTGGAAAACCGACACAATAACCGTGGAGTAATTAAACCCTTTGCAGTCGCGATGGGAGGGGGCAAATTTTTGGGACGATGAAGTGGATAAGAAGTACGGAAAAAAAATTAGGTATTTTAGAAGTAGGATAGATACGCAAACCTTACAACAACAGTGATTACTCGTTGTCTATCGTTTCTAGAACAAAGACTCTGAGAGGCTGGGAGACTCTATAGATTCGATACCATTTATTAACAATTACCGATACCTGGACGCTCTATACGTAACTATGCCTAACTACGAATCAATGGAAAATCTTTTGAGGGGGTAGAAACCGTAAAATTAAAATCGTGACCACCGGCGTGGCGCCTTGGTAGGACCATCGTCCGTCGAAGTGCCGTCAGGCTTCTGATGCAATTATCATGAAAGGATGTTTGACGGAGCTTGGTCGACGTAAAAAGAATATTACGCCTGGCTAGTGGCAAAAGGGTTGGTGGTATAACGCCTCCCGTAGCCGGCAGTGCAACGCATGAATACGAGATGCAATGGCGGCGCGTGCGCCAGCCCTCGATCCTCCCTGGCCTGTTTCTCTGTTGCTCGGTCGGTCTCCCGTGTTCCACGGCCTCTTCCCATCCCCCGGCGTTTAGATATTAATGCGTAGGGTCCAGTATTCACCGGCGGTTGCAGTGCAACAGCGGTTTATACGAATATTCCATCCCACGGGACATATCCGCTCTACAGGCCGCGGTTGTAACTCGGAGCGAGAGCCAAGCCGGTCGGTCGGGCAACGAGGAACACGGAGCGTCGGTTGTCGGCCCCGCGGGCTCTCCGATATTAATACATTCCATTACCGCAGACAATGACCGGCTGAATGGGCCTCTGACTCTTGATGAGCTCCGGGGCGCCCCCGCGTCGCATCCAAGAGCCTCCTTCGCTCGTCCACGTCACCGTCTAATTTAATACACCGCGACCTCGGGCGAAGGTGCTTAGAATGGCTGATGCACCGCCGAGTAACGAGAGGGAAAAGAATGCTCCGACGATGCTCGGCCCCGGACGCCTTATATTCGTCGCCGATGGAACGGAATCGCTGCCTACGCTCCAAGATTCCTCCGCGTTCCTTCGAAGAACCACAATGCTTCTATTATTTCGAATCGCGGGAACAATTGTTTAACCGAGTTTGAATTCTCCCCCATGCGAGCAGAAATTTTTTTTAATTACAGCCAAGACGATTACAGGTGTCCACCGGTGACAATTCGTAACGAAAGTGGTCTTCGAAACACTATAAATCCTTACGTTTTATTTTAATTCTCATTTAACCCTTTTGTAAAATGTAATTTCAAAATTCTCGTTACTATTATTTTCCTAATCAAATGTTCCGTACGTTGAATTTTGCAGTAGGCAAACAAACACTAAATCGCACTACCAAAGTTGCCCGGGGGCCAGTCGATGTCCCTCGTCCAGAGAGTTCGATGGGAGAGGTAAAAAATGTCCGCGTTATTTCGTTTGCCAGCGAAAGTTCGTCCGAATGTCAAACACGTTCGCGTTGTAATTTAATTGAACGGTATTCCAACGTCATTCATTAAGGGTCGGCGGTGAAACGGTAACGTTGCCGCGATAATTTAATTTGGAATGGCTTTCCCCGGGTTGATCGATGAATAAATCCCCGAAGACGGTTTTCGCGCGGTTGAAAATTAAACTGGGGGAAAAAGGAGCGTCGAACGGAAAGTTCGACGAGCTTCGCCGATGGGCGACGGGACCGGAAGTTCCTCCGCAGGATCGTGAAACGTCTTCTTTTTCCGTATGGAATACGCAACAATTTTCAAGTGTGCCGTCGCGAGAAGGGGAGCACGACTCGACCCGCCGCCTTTGCTCGTTTCAAGAATATCTCACCGGTTCTTTCGCGCGTCTTCTTCGTTCTACTTCTATTCCTGTTTCCCGTTGAACGGTGTTTTCAGAATGGGCGCAATTAAGACGTGGGGGGAGGGGCACCGTTGAACGAAATTGCAACGGATCGAGAAATCAAAAGGTAAGTCGCGACGGCGAATTTTCCCTCGGGCGATAATATACAAGCCGATTCAACGGACGAATTCAATTGCAATTAATGGGTGAATGCACTTTGTAAAGAGACTGAAAACGGTACGGTGTTTCGTTCGCCCTGTTATTTATAGAAACTTTTATTATTACTGCTCGAAACGTCGCGGCGTGGATATTTTCTACGTACGACTGTCCCGTCTGGTTCCCGGTTGTAAATCGTGGCGAAGAAAACAATTTGCCGCGATGCTGGTTCCGAGGAGCACGGGGAATCCAATTTCTTGGTTCCGCGATGCGAAGAAATTAAAGCTGTCAAGATACGAGGCGATGCTGGCGAGATAGAAATACGCTAACGCGCGGCAAAGGACCGAGCACCGTCCAGCTCGTAAGCTTTTTTATCCAAGTAATGGCTTTTAAGGCTATTACTTGATACACTGTAATTTAAAGAGCGAAGATAAGAGTCCGGCCACGAGGGCTGACGCCGCTTTACAGTCGATTACACGCTCGCGTACGACGATACCGAGGTGAATCCTATTTTCGATCGCTTCCCTTAACCCTTGTCTTAGGTCAAGGATGGGTCGTTGATATTCGCTCCGGGTTCTCGGGCGTATTTCTTTACCCCTTTGCGGGATGGGACTGTTTGACGCGCGTCGAGGGCTCTTGGGGACATGGGGTGGAAAAATGATGAGAAACATCGTCCGCTTACGGATTTATAAAACCTGCAACTTTTATTTCAGACCGATAATTCATTTTTTCCTCCCGAAATATTTTTCACTGTATCGGGGAACAGTTGCTTTAACTTGTACTTCCTAATCGGTTCTAATTTGCGTACAGATCGATATTGGAAATTTAATAATAAGCAGGAAACGATGCAGAATGAAAAGCTCGTCCGCGAGCCACGAATGTCACGAGTAAAAGGAAGGATTATTACGGAGTTACGATAAATAAATTAAAGGGAAAAAGCGAAACGCGAACTGCGGGGGCAGTAATTCCGGATTAAGGGCACCGTGTCCCGCGCTATTATTCGTTACACGCGTTTTCGCTGATACAGAATCGAAAACCGGAATTCAATTTGCGCGGTGGTATCAGATCGTACGGGAACGGGACAAATTTCCACGAGTTCAATAAGCGGGGCTCCTGAAATGCCTCGTAGCAATACTAACCGGAGAATAGGAACGTCTCCGCGATGGCGGGTTCGCAGATAAAGCAGAGAGGGACCGGCTGGCACCGGCAAAAGTTCGTTTGCTAAGTGCCGGGGAATGTCTTGTTGATTTCTCGAAGAAAACCCGACGGGGGACTCTTAAGGTGGCACTCTCTCCGGACTACAGTGTATCGCGATAACGTTTATTGCATGGCCGACGAGGTGTGGGCTACAATGTTCCCTCAATCTTCGCAGATATCCCTGGTCCTGGTATCGGCTCATTGACACGCCGTTTAACTCGACGCTCCAAGTATCTCTGTTTGTTTCTTCACGATATATTGCTCACAGTTCACTTAGACGTTGTATGCTCGAATTGTTTTTCTACATCGTAAATTGGAGCGTGAATAATTTCTTTAAAAAGATGTCTGAGCTTTCATCGCAGTACTTTGTTAAATTGCATTATTACGATCGTTTACATTTTGTCGAAGAAGAGAACTTCTTTCGTAACGCAGTCTTTCGCGGAAAGATGTACGCGTTCGCCATTATCGAAGATCGCGCGTTGATTGGTGCGAAGTCGAAAGAAACCCAAGATTGGAGACTCAGTTGCGTAATATCGATTCAATTTTACCGATAAGATATCCCCGATATCACTGTATTATTACGGAGTGTAACTCGAAATTCAAAGTATACGTTGTTCGATCGTGCACATTGTGTCGGGAGGATGGCGGATGCTTCCCTCGAAGTACACCGTACACTATTTACCGGGAGTATATATTCTCGATTGTTTGAGATTACACGGTGACCAGCGAGAAGCCGGAAGAAGCAGCGAAGACAAACGATAATAGCAGAAACGTTGCTGCATTGTACAGATTTAATCTCGTCGAGTAGATATATCTTATCGAGAAATCAAGTCGTGGTAGCAAAAGTATATCCGAACCGATCGGCTGGATATCGAAGGCTGTATCGAAGGTTATATCGAAGACAGTTCCTTTCAGAGATTATCTTTTCGCAAGATTTATCAACGATTGTTAATAATGACACAGCGACGAATAAAAAAGTTGAGAAATCAGGGAACGGGAGAGAGCGATAAATAGTTATAAATACTGTGGTACAGTCGTACAAAGGAAATACCTCGAGTGTATCGACGATATTTAAATGAGTACTTTCTCGTAGCGATAGGACTTGTTACGACGAGGCCAGCGATATATGGTTTTAGGTGCTACTGGCTAATTTACTCGAAGGCTAGTTTACGAGATACTTCGCGTAAAAGTTTCGGGACAGTGATAATATACTGTAACCTATACTCCGATACCGTGGCGCGAGTAAATTTTCCGACGATAACAGCGTGGCGTGGTCGTTAGACCGCCTGCTATCCAGGTACGTTTTTTCTCCAAGCGATTATTATGCATTCTTCGTTTCTGCTTTACTATATGACAACTCGTTTCGTTTCACTTTCTGTTACATTCATATACAAAAAAAAACTTCATTTTTAATCGACCCTTAAAACGAGATGAAAATCGACAAGTGAGCAAGCTCAATCTACTTCCACCTACGCGAATTTTTTTCTCGAAAGTGCGTAGGATTTCGGGGGTGTGTCTATTCGCGAAAAATTATTGTAATTAACCCCTGCAACTGAAAATAATTTTTCCAGAACGATTTGAAATTTTTTAAGTTTATCGAAAAATTTTCCGGTCGTCATGGCAGTCAGATTGGGCCATGAAAGTCCACAAGATTGTAAAATTACTCATATACCTCGTCTGTGATGAAAACTATCCTGAATAAAACACCCTGTATACAGCATGTATATGACATTGGCCATTTGTATTTTTAAGTGTCCACTCAGGTTATTTTGTCTTTCAAAGCATTATTGTTAAAATATAGCTCAAAATAAGGCCAGACGGAACAATATTTACGGATACGCGTTCGAGTTTCAACGGGCCAAAGATACTGTGTTTCCTTTTTTAAACCACGACGAGCCTGCCAGCGCACCGATTTCTCTGGTTAACGGTTTGCATAATACAAGCCGTATAACGTCGAGATAGCGGCCACAAACGGTGTCACGTCCTCGCTAATTTCACCGAACGAAGAATCGTCCGCGAAGCGGTTAACGCGATGGAAAATTTAAATCAGTCACGGTATCTCTCCGTCGCGCTCAATTTAACGCCGTCCGTCCGTCATTCGGCCGTGACGCGAAGGAGAGGATTTTCGAAGGTTCGAAACAAAGTGCGTCCCCCCTCGTGCGGAAAGCGACCCGAGTCTTCCCGATCGTCCTTTTTCGACAACGGGGACCACACAGCTCGCTGATGCTTTCTCGAGAACCGCTGCAAAAAGACGTTCTAAATGGCACGTGTAGGCTGTAAGCGGACATAACGCGGTTAAATGGCGGGTAAAACAGGAATTACAAAAGGGGGAGAATTGGTGATGGGACGTTATCACTCGCAACGCTAATAATAACTTAAACGATAATAGCATCCGACGGTGGACGTGAAACCGGAAAATATGAAATCGGTACGAGGACCGTTCAACTTTCCCACAAAGGGAAATTGTAAACTTTGCTATTGACGAAAGGAACAGGAAATTCACGAGTAGCTTGACGTGTATCATCAAACGATGTAAATTCTTTATCGACGACGAACGACGCTCCTTCTCAGAAATTCTAGTAGGAAATGTTAGGTGTAATTTCGAAAGTCAGTAATCTAAGTTCATAAAAAAGATGCTCGTTCCATCGTCTGATTCGGAGTCAAAGTTTCGTGGACTCTAGTTTGAGAAACCCTGGCGTACATGTAATCTATCGACGAAACGCGCTCGAATTAGTGCTCGCTTCTTTTTACGAACGTTCAATTTGCATACGAGACCGCGGGACCAATTTACGTTCAACCGGTATCATCTCGCCGGTACATCAGGAAACACGCGTACGACGGTTAATATCAATTAGTTCTTAATATCGAATAATATCAATTAACATTAACGCCAGACGCGAAACGAGTACTGGTGAATTTTACGCGTCTCGCGGCGATATCGGTGCTTAAACGCCATAAACTCGACCTACACGGGTCCGTCTATTATTCCGTCTCCGGAATTGCAGGTTGCCGGCGCGGCTCGTCGCGACGCTCGTCGTGTCGTCGTTACCTCCGTATCGGCGTGCCTTCTCGACCGTTGTTCCAACAACGGGAAACCAGTCCATCCGAGCCGGTTGTTAAGGATAAAGAGGTACTTCTATCCGGGCGAGCTGTAAATCTTGCGAAAGCAGCCGCGACTATTATAACGACGGTCAGCCGCGTCGCCCGCGAGAAACGCTGCCAGGCGTTATCGTTCTTGCATTGATGGCCGTTAAGCACGATTATTAGCGCGACGCGATCTCATTCCGCGGGTATACAACCCTATGAAAAATACCGCGGTCGTGCATTAATTTGAACTCGGTTGCAAATTACCGACGACGGTCCCCCCATCGGTGTCGCCCCATCGAGTAAATAGCGCCGCAAGGAGCGGGACGAGGCGGTCAGGTGAAACGAGTTTAGATAAACTGGACTCGCTTCAATCCGACGCGGATACCAGTGTCAATGGTCCCTGCGAGCCGATAAAAGTATCGCTCGTTACCTTCTTTCGATGTTAGCGACCGGGTATGTCGACTCCCACGCACCACGTACACCCGATTATTTAACGGTTGAAGAATAGTTCGGTGGTCGACTACGGTACTGTGTTTAGAAGCGTTCGATTTTCATCTCGTTTTAAGTCTAAGTAGAAATTTCCTATAAATTAGAGAATCGTTTTATAAAGATATTGATAATAATCTTTTAATCTCTTAAAAGACCTGACATGTGACGAGGATAAGACACATTATAAACGTAAGTTGCGTTGGATATAGTATTCCGAAGTTCAGGCATGCAAATAACTGTTAAAGTAGCAAAAGTGGCCACTCTTTAACATTGTAGTTTAAGCATCCACCAACCCGAACCTCTTATTACATACGTCGCTCCACAGTGTTAATTTGTTTGTGTTCAACGTTTGTCGAGCGTCGCGCGAGCGTGTATTTTCAGCGCCGTTTCTAAATTCACAAAAGGAAATTAAATTCGGACGCAGGGAACCCCGCTATAATCCCTTTCCGCGTGAAACAAATCGTAAAATCTCCGAGAACACGTCGCGTAATGAGATTCCGTTAAATCGCGAGCAAGTTAATGAATCGACCGCGGTTTAATTCGAGGGGCGAAGAAAAGCGAATTACCGATGGAGATTGGGACGGGGGGCATAATTCCGTCTTGAAAATTGCGCGAAGATTGCCGGGTGCGTCGGACCCGTAGCCCCCCCTCGGGTCTGGAGAAAAATTGAATTATCCGTATCGTAATCGCGAGAGCTCGCGACGATTCCCCGGTCGGCAATTAAGAGACGGCTCAAATATTCCCGGGGTACACGTTGTTAAGGCACGCCTCGAAATATTCGGGTAATGAAGAATAATGCACGTCGCTAAAACAAACTCCGGTCCCCCGGTCGCTTAAACCTCCAAGACGTTCGGCACTCCCGCACCGTCCTTCGACGCTATTCAACTCGCACCTTCCAAAGGATATACCAACACGTATATAGGTATAGCGTGTCGTTACGACCAGGAGAAGCTTCTCTCTTAGCCAAGCATTTAAACGGTCCACGCAATTAGGGAAGGCGCTTCGCGCCTCATCTTTTATTCATGCCAGCTACGGCCGAGCTCTCCGCGCCTTGCTTTCGACCCCCAAAGATTAAAACCGAAGCACGGCCAGCGTCGATGCCTCGGCTACAACCTGGACATATTAAATGGCCAGGTTGCACCTTCGATCGACATCACCTGTACGTCAGGATGCACCGGCTCCCGGGACCGCCCCCTCTCCTTCCTTTTTCCCCTCGACAAGGTAATGCGGGGTTCTTGGGTTACTCCTCGTTTACCTTGTGTTTCTGTGGACCATAACTCTTGCTACAGTTTGTAACACACCCCGTCCGTCGATCGCTTTTCTCCTTTTCCTTTAACGCTGCTCCTAACCCATGCACCAACTTTTCCTTCGGCGTTCGATAACCAGGATAACTCGAGCGTTTCTCTTTAGATACATCGACCATAAGGATTTTGCTTCTACGTGCTGTAGCCTTTTCAAAATCTACAAATAACAATAGAAAATTATATGATCGAGGAGTGTGTATATAGAAATAAGTATCGATCGAGTACTTGCTTCACATGCCTTGCTAGTAGGATTTCTAGCTAATTGGTTCAGTTAGCGAATAAGCGTATAAATTTGAAACCTTCGTACCGAAAGCCCTGTGCATATATTATTTGTGTGCAAACGTAAATTACCGTAAAATTCGAAGAATAGGGATCCAAAGCGAAGGCGCTTTTCTGTGCTCGCAAAACTCGTTCGTACGATCCCATTCAGGGCGAACGCATGAGGATTCCGAATCTCGTTTATGCATAGAGAGTATTCGATATTAATGATGATCCTTTCATGGGTTAATTCTGCAAACCCCAATGAGACGGAAATCAGGAGTAACGAAACTGCAATAGAGGCTTTGTAGCCGAGTTATTAATCGCTAAATTTACACGAATCGGAACTAGAACTTGACGATTTCTTTCTCATTATCAGAGAAGCTTAACCCTTTTATGTAAATTTTAGTTCTGTTTAAAACGGATATTCCGAATTCCACTCGACGTAATCACACCTTTATTTTGCTATTTTTGTCGATTGTTTCTAACGAGCGTAAACGAGGTGAACGCGGGTACTGTTTCCAAAGCTTTTGAATCCGTAAAGTTTGCGAACAGTAGTTCCAAGGGCGAGGAAGTTTCGCGAGGTTGCGAGATTTTCAGGCGTTATGATTATTCTACTCGTTTTTAATTTCAAATGAGCTCCCCCCGCGCGCGCGTCCGCTGTTTGTTTTTTAATGACGATTGAAATTACTTCTTTCCCCGTGGAACGGTGAAACGAGCTTAACAGCTTCGAAATTAGAGACCGGAACGTCGAAGTTTTTCCAGCGGCAGCGTACATTTATCGGATCTCCGGGAAATAAAGTCGTCCGTGCCCGTGGCCGGTGCGTGTTAAGGGTTCACGTGACGAAGGTGATTCTGAAAGTTTCGTAGTATCACTTATACCACCCTCTATCCGGGATATCTACTCACTTTGGGTTTCATTAAGTGGTTAAACTCGTGTTTCTTTTCTCCCCGGCGCGCTGAGCGTGCATCTGACGCTCGAGATCAAGGAAGCAAGTTCGGTCTACTAATAAGAGGTTCAGGTTGGAGGATGCTTAAACTACAATGTTCAAGAGTGGCCACTTTTGGTACTCCGGTAAAGAAAAAGTTTTACGTAACTTGCATCTGTACATCCTGGCGTATCCTTTAATTTAACAGTTATTTTATCGACACGTGATGGGAAAGTTGGATAAACATGCCTGAACTTTGGAACGCTACATCCGACGCAACTTACGTACATAATGTGTCTTATTCTCGTCATATATCGGTTCTTTTAACAGATCGACGTTACAATTTCTTTGTGAAACGATTGTCTAATTTATAGAAAATTTCTACAATTTATAAATCATCTTAAACGTTGAACCCAAACGTACACGTTGTGAAACGATGCTATCTTTTAGAAAAGCATCAATAATAGTGAACGAAATCCTTGACGGACAGCGTACCAGTCGTTCCTTCCCCTGTAGCAACAGTTTTATGCTGGGGTTGAAACAGTTATGGAACTTTTTCAATAGGTTCCGTTGAAACAGTTGAAATGGAACTTCTATAATAAAAGTTCTCGCATTATAAGTTCCGATGTAAACAGATAAATAAAAGATCTCGATAATAAAAGTAGTAGTTTGAATAAAATTTCTAAGAAACTAAAAATAAATATTACGATGTAACAAGAAAAACTCTGATTTTTTTGTTTTTATCTTGCGTATAATATGTTATACTGGCATTGAAACTATTATCTAAAGTTTATCAATAATGTAAATATAAAGTTTTATTTATTTTAAGAACCTGATCAAAGGTCTGAGATAACTTTTTCCATGAAACTTTTCTTACAAAAGTTCTAGACTGTTTTACAAGAACAGCTTCTAAATAACTTCTTAAGGTAAAAGCCTTTTTCCATAAAAGTACCACCAACGGACGTTTAAAAACAAAATGTGTAAACGGGAACGAAATTAAAAAGAATTGAAATTAAAAATTAAAATAGAAGCATTAAAGTTGCCTACAAACAAGCGAAGGTATTCGCGACGATATTGGAATTCAGCTTTTAAATTTTCAGGAACAACGGGACGGAAGAGGCTCGTCGGTATACTTCGCGCTTAATTAATTTGTTACGTTTGGAAGGTATTGAAAGCCGCGCTGGAAAACAGCGATCCTCGAATGTCTGAGGATAGATCGAGTCGTGGAAGTTCGAGGAATCTTCTCAAGAATGTTCTATCCGATTATTCTTTACCCCGACACCGAGAAAGTTCTTCGAAACGCGTTTAAAGTTGCAATCTCCACCGTTGTGTTTTGCTTCATTTTCCTTTTATACTTTCCCTTCGAAATTTAAGACCCCTACGATTTCATTACTACTGTTTTCGTGAAGATATCTGCAAGTTGCTTGGAAACTAAATTAAGGACAATACTTTCTCAAGCAGTATTCGTTTCTACTCGAACGTCACCTCGCGTTTAAGGGATCTTAAATCCCTCCAAAGTAAAGTCTTCTTTAGGAATTAATCCCAAGGAAGTCGATGCCAGACTTCTCCTAAGAAAAGTTTTTTTTTTAATTGTTACGTTCAAAATGATTAAAAGAAACGTTCTTAAGACGTTACTGACGATACTTTCGTCTGTTCCAGATTAAAAGCGGAAAATCTAGGCGGCGCATGGTGCCCCAAGAATCAGATCACCCAGGAAGCCCGAGAATGGTTGGAGATCGATCTTCATACGGTTCATTTGATCACGGGTACCGGAACCCAAGGTCGCTTCGGAAACGGCTTGGGCGTTGAGTACGCGGAGGCCTATCTGCTCGAGTATTGGCGACCGCGTCTGGGCAAGTGGGTTCGATACAGAGATATCAAAGGGAAAGAGGTGAGTGCCTTTATCGTGACGTCCATTAGCTAATTCGCCGCGATTCTGACGCGTATCGCTTAGATCCGACACGCCGTTCGTCGTCCCGAGACGTGGATCGAAATCAAACGAAATTCTGAAGGGATCATTCCATGCCAAGTCGATCGCTCCTTGCGATCCACGTCAAAGATTTTGTCCTCGTTTCTTGACCCTTGCGTTCCAGTTCAATGTTTTTGATTGAATTTTGTCATTTACAAGCCAACTGTACAATTATTTATCAGAAAACGAGACGTATTGAAGTTTCAAGAAAATAGATAACACAGGGCATAGAAGTGATCGATATGACGTGGAATGGCTCGATGACGAGATCCTAGAAACGGCTTCTATGATGGATCGTTACCATTTCGCGAACTTCGACGTCCTCCATTTTTTAAACAAATTCGAAACCAACAAAATAGTAATTTAATCTCGCGCTAATTTTATGTGTACGTCGTATTTAAATTTTTTCTAAATCCCTGACACGAAGAGTAAATGGTGATCGATACGACGCGGAATATCCCAATGACGAGATTCTGGAAACGGCCTTTATGATGGATCGTTACCATTTTGCGAACTAATTCGGAAACAACAAAATAATGACTTTGCCCTCCTCAACTAATGTTACGCGAACTCCATTTAAATTAAATTGCGAGGGTGTAAGTGAACAATTCATTAAATCAACCTTATTATAAATAATTTACACATACAATTATATACGTATAGTGTTCGATAACTAAACTATGCGTGGATGTATTAACGTCAATTCTAGTTTCTGTTCAACGCGGAGGAACGTAGAGTTATAATTTCACCAGTTTTCTTCTGATTTAGCGAAATTCGGGAAACCCTAGAGGCGCGAGATCCTCCTCCCGACAGTCGGTGAATGCGTGGGCGGGAATACATTTTTCCGGAGGTTACCCCGTCGGTTCAGACGTAGGCGATAAAGTTGTAAAGTCGCTATATCTGGAAACCATGCTTGCAAAGAAAAATGTGTCGTAAAAAGGAACGTCCCTTAAATTTCGTCGGAGAGAGTTTTGAAGACTGCCGCTACATCGGATGACTTTCGAGTTTATCGCTGTTACGTGCTTACCAAACTCTTTTGGGAGTTAGTTTTTCGGCTCCGTGAATCGAAAGGATAGTCGTATTTAAATTTCGACAAAATCCCTGACGCGGAGCGGGCCGTGTGACGAGATTCTAAAACCGACGTTCGTAGTCATCGTTTCGTAGAACTCGAAACGCGGTTGCGATCGAAAGTGCACGCGGGTCGTCGTTGATAAAAAAAAAAAGACGGCTCGAGATATCGTGATTTATGAATATTATCGTCGGCGATTCGCGCATCTGCTCCCGGTCTGCGATCGACGCGCGTGCAGCTGCCGCCCCGGAATAGTCGAAACTGATTTCAAATTGGCCGCTGGCTGGTCATTGGCCTGGAATAATAATTCCATCCCGATTAAGGCGGCGAGACTGTTATTCCTGGTGGTGGGCTCTCGAGGCGCAGAACTCGCGACGACGCCCGCGGAGCGTGTAAGCGGTCGCGCGTGGCTCAAAGCGTTCTGCTCGACGATCAAGAATCGAAGATCGCCCGAGCGGGATTATCCCGCTCGAAGCGTAAGCCGCTTATCGCGAATCCGTAAGCTAATTTCGTACCGGCGGTGCACGTCACTTTGTCGATCTCCAAGGCAGACGAACCCTTTAAGCTTTCCGCTCGTGAATTTCGCGAATCCACCTCAGCAAAGCGACAGGCTCCTCGATCCTAACTTCGCGTTGTTCGTCTTTCGAATTTTCGAGCAGCGGTCTCGTAGCTTTTCGGGTAGATTTCAAACGATATAAGAAACGTTCATTAATCCCTCACATGTTTATTGGTAGATATACACAGTGTCACAACTATAAAACCACTCTAAAATTTTCAATTTTTATATGTCGCTGTTAAAATAATGAAAAGCATACCATATTTGAAATTGTGTTAAGAAATGATATTCTGCCAAGGAAGGATAAATTGTATCCGCTAGAGTAAGGAAGAATTACAAAAAGCTGATTTATTCTTGTTTCGTAATTATAAAACCGTAATAACGGGGTATTCTTATTAAAAAAAATCATACAAATATTACGCTGAGAATACAATTGAATTACGTTATAGAAGTTGCTTTGTCGGAGTAAAATTTCTGCACACGTTTAACGTCTTACTGCCTCGCCCGTCGATAGGAATTGACGTGTCGTAAATTATGCGCCGCTCACCTTTAATTAGACCATTGTCCAGTAGTACCTGGAGCCTGACCATTTACACCCTCGAACTCGCGGTCGACCACCCCCGCACGCGACTAGGTGGGCGTGAATTCGCCTTTGGGAAGGACTGACCCATGAAGGACAACGAGCGACGATTTGCCAATCGGCTCACCACCCATGCTAGGTTGTCACCGTTGAATCGAAACAATCTGTACCGTATAAACTATATCTAGAGTTAGATATATAAATTATATCTAACTAAATTAAAAAATAAAGAGAACCGATAACAAGTATCTCACCTTTAAACGTCGATTATTTTTTGTTGCATAGATCCCCATCGTCATGAAATATTGCCCATATTGGCAGGGATCGTATCCCCTAAATGGACCGTGTATTCCCCGAACAAGTCTCAAAATACATTAGCCATCCAATTAATCCCTTGCCGTACAATAACGAATCTAACTCGTTGCAAGTTCTTAATGTTAAGTTTCACAATCATGAGGCTATTCACTCGTCATCAAATCTTACATATTAAAATCAACACATTCATAAAACAAATCTATCCTCTTTCGTGGCCATTCCTTGTACGAACAAATTTAAATGAAATTGAATAGTATACGTTTGAAAAATCACATTAAATCGTACGTCAAGGGTTTAAGGGACTTAACAAACTATCGAAAGAGCGAATATAACGATAGATACCGAGGCTGTTGTAACAAGTGCCGGTCGAAGGTGGAATCGATATATAGCCCTGTACTTAGTACTCACTAAGAGACTCGTAAGAAGCTAGCCGAGAGCGACACGGCACGTTTTTGCTGAAGTTATCGTACCTTACGTCGAGCAGTGTTTATGGAGTCGGTCGGTGTTGCTATTACGACACTTTAAGCCTCGACCAGCCGTGGTACCCTCGGGTGCGATTCTCCGGTGACGCGGCGGTCATTAATGCGCGAACGATCCTGGCTCGCTTTACGATCCGACTAGCAGACGATTCGTCCCGAAAGGCGTAACGAAAAAAAAAGAAACTCGACCAGCCGTCGGGCAAATTGGCCATCCGATCGGACGTCTTCACGTCCGTGCTGTCCGGTCAGGACCTTATTAATATTGATGGACCAAGTGCGCTAGGATCAACGTGCCAAGGGACTGCGGTCTCCTCCACGACCCTAAGCTCGCCAATGTCGCGTGTTCTACTTCGTGATTTCGTGTTACGCCTAATTTCGACAATGATACAATCTCCCGTCTGCGCGCCTCGAGGCACGGCCCATTGAAAATTCATGTTCGCGTTATGCAAATGCAGCGACGACTTTCGGATCGTTAGCCACGACACGTCGTTGACACCAAAGGAGCATAAAACTTCGGAGCAAAAACTTTGTTGGGATTAGTTTAATAGTCTAGACGAAATCAACCGAACTCCGTAATGAAACTGCCGGAAGTGACAGCGGTCACGCGACCGATGATCGAGCCTAAACACGCGCAAGGTACTCGTCCAGGTTTACGACGTCCGCGATAAAGTAAATTCCGAAGTGATGAAGTCCTACGCCTCTTAAGTTGCGCGGCAAATAAAATGCAACAAAGTTTAAAGATAGTCGCGATAGCCGGCGTAACTAGTATTCGAGCGGTTTTGTAAAATATTTTTGCTCGAATTACACGTCGGCAGATATCATCGTTAAATGCAAATTCCCCGACGGCGAAGCGGCCAGCGCGACCGTCAAACTTTTACGTCGTGGAAAAGATCCGGCTCGTAACTCCGGTAGAAAATAAAACTCCAAATCCACTCTCATTGGAGAAGCAACGGAGCCAGGTTTCTTTTTTAATAAATGGGTTATCCGATCGACCGTCTCTATACATCCGCTGTCCAGTTACTGCCTTATTAATATTGATGGACCACTCGCGCCGGCGCTAATGCACCGGGGGACTGTACAACTTCGGCTTCTCGAGACGACGACGCCTTCGTCACGCGTCCAACCTTATGATTTCATGCAAAGACCAACTTCCATCCTCATGATTATTCACTAATTCGCGATCAACCTGTCCCAATTATCGGTCTACGTCGGAGCTTCTTCTTTGACTCGTTAGCGGCCGCTCGTCCCGCTTGTAAATTGAACAATTACAACGGGTCGAACATCAAAATCGAGAAGCACGATCGCGATCGAACGCATGGACGTCGTTTTCTACGCGGCTCGCATTCGCGTCTTGATACACGTGTACGCGGATTTAAGAGTTACTACTTCGAATTAATTTTTAGAAATGAAATAAATTTATCCGTACGAACGTTATGGTTTAGAATCGCTCGGTGCAAGTAGAAATACCGAATAAGGGGCAGACGCGTCAAACTAGTCATACTCGATCGCGAATATACAGTGAGGAGCAAACCTGATCACACATACATTTTAACGAAAATAATTTTGTATTCATTTATTCATTCATCAATTTTATTCATTTTTATTATTTTTGTTAAAATGTCGTATATACAGGGTGTTCTGCCACCCCTGGGAAACATTTTAATAGGGGATTCTAGAGACCAAAATAAGACGAAAATCAAGAATACCAATTTGTTGATGGAGGCTTCGTTAAAAAGTTATTAACGTTTAAAGTTTCGCCCGTACTGAATTTTTTTCTCGAAAATGCGCAAGATTTCGGGGGTATGTCTATTCACCAAAAATGATTGTAATTGACCCCCGCAACCGAAAATAATTTTTCCAGAACGATTTGAAATTTTTGAATTTAATCGTTAATAACTTTTTAACGAAACCTCCATCATCAAATTGGTATTCTTGATCTTCATCTTATTTTGGCTTCTAGAATCCTCTATTAAAATTTTTAATCGTGTCTGATCAGTAAGAGTACAATCCCCTTCCCACAGACCCAGGAAAGTCTGTAGGAACGAGATTATCAAACCTTTCGTCTCGACACAGTATCTCGATTATTTTCTTACGTAGAATAACCATATAATTTCGTATCTATCTCAAGCAAACCGGAATCCCAAATATTCCTTCCTCTTTTCGGGGACAGAACGCAACGAACGAGACGCGTGGATTTTAATCTCGCGCACCCATCGCGGTTCCATCCTGCGGTGGAGAAGATTTCTTAATTACTCTGCCGCGCGATCATTCGCGGTTCCACCAAAGGAAGACGAATTTCTCCCCTTTTTTCGGGGGCAAACTTCCCTTCAAAGCTCCGCCAGAATTTCTTGGACCTTTTTCACCTCTTTTTCTCACGAAATTATCCAAGGAAACGTGGAAAAGGGCGCTCTCGAACGTCCTGTACGCCGACCACGGCCGGAAGCCTTAAGTTTCCAGGAACACGCGAGCGACATCCGCGTTTCGGGGCACGCGCATCGCGGAAACAGGCGCTGGGAATATTTTCTAGCGTACGTGTGTTCGCGGTTACGCTCGTCTGCGAGTTGCACGAGTTTTGCGCCGCGTAATAATAATTGTCACGGGACCAAAGGTGGCGGTGGCGCAGCTTCAAAAGACCGCCAGAGGTAATTAAGGCTCGAGGCGCCAACAAGCTTCTCCTTCCTCGTTCCTCGTCGCGTGCTCTCTTGTTCGCGAGTACAAGAAGGAGACTCGTTTTTCTCGGTGGTTCGAGTTTAATAACGAACGGTCGCAATTAACCGGTGTTCCGGATGATTTCTGCTTTCCTAGATTCCATCGACGCACCGCGGACGAACGAAACGAGATTTTCCGGGCCGCGATGTAAGTTCCCCGGGAAACACCGTGCAATTTGCAGACCGCAGTCTGCAGGAAATGGCCCTCTCGCTCGTTCCCGGGAGGGGTTAGCCCGAACTTGAAGACGCATTCGCTGTTTTACTGCCGGCTGCTTGTTTGCTCGAAAAGATTTTATTCGGACGGTACGCGCCGGAATGACGATCCCGTTCGCGGAAAATGGGATTGTTCTTTTCTTCGTGCTCGCGGGATACGGCCTCGTACTTTTTTTTACGAGCTTAGCTGGTCTTTACAATCCGCGAATTATTAGGTCATCTCGTAACTTTCCGCGGTTTAGAATTATACACTTAAGGAGACAAGGTTTCTGTTAAATAAAATATTTTGATACATTCTGTGCAGTTCTGTTTGTAATTTAACCCTTAAGTGGACTCTCAATCTCAACTCAATTATTTTACTTAATGTTGATTTTTACCAAATTGGTAAATCAGCTTTCCTTTAAAGCATCTAAAATATAATGAACTACCGGAGGATTACATAAACTTTCAAGGGTTAATAATGTTAGAAACCAAGACGAAGCAACGAAACGAGCGATATTCAAAATCGAAAACTTTTGTACTTCCATATTCTATCAGCTTGTTGCGCGTAACCTGCGGGGCATTTATCGCAAATCCTTTGAGTCCGGCAACTCTTGGAATTCGATAGAGAAGATCCCAGCGCCGGTGCAACATAAGAGATTTCGAACGCGTGGACTCGGGTACAAACTAATTACGAGTTGGTCCCGTAGAAAACGATTTAACCAATCCTGGCCTTGTGGGACGCGAGTACCGACAGCGTCCATAGTTTCGACCATCTCTGAAGTTCTGTGTGGTCCTGCGAAGCCCAAGGTATTCGAGGAGTCTCGAGATTCCCCGCGATCCTTAGACATTCTGGAGGAGTTCGTGTGATTCTAGAGATCCTGGGTGCCCAGTGGGTTCCACGGGTCAGGTATGCTGCTGAGATCTTTGAAGATCCGAAAGATTCTTGGGAAATATGGGGTCTCTCGAGGATCCTAGACTCTCAGAAGCCCTCGAAACTCCTAGGAGCCCTCAGACTCTCGACGGCAACTAGAACACCCTAGACTTTCCTGAATGAGTTCAACCTTTGCGTATCCCACAAACTTGGGGTTATTTAACTCCCACAAATTCAGGGTCTTCTTCATTCTGTTCTACTAAACCGAGATTGTCGGTATCGCGTACTCGGATCCCGCGATAATACGCTTCTATCCTGTTTTCATAGTGCGTAACTTTGGGAATGTAACATGTATCTCTGGTTTTTTCAAAATTTCAAAAATACAGAATTACCTATTTTTCACGATAAAATATCCCTTAAAAATTTCAAGCGTCTTTCACGCCAGTTATGGCAGCCGATTCGAGGCAAAATTGATCTTTATCCGACTCGATCGTGAACCTGTCTTCGAGAAATCCTAAGAATTATTTTTGCAAAACGAAACGCTCGTACGTTGAATCATTAGCGTGCTTTCGTACACTCGCAAGCACGTTCTAATTATCGTACGACGGTTGTCCGTTTACGTCGTTTCTTATTTTTTGTCTTCTTTGTTTTTTGTTCGAAGAAAAATGTATGGAAAAATAGAGGTACCAACGATGCCGAACACGAAGCCCCGGAATCGTTCTACTTTTTACCTTTCCTCCATCACGGTAGTTTTTAATGAGCACTGACGTACTTCCCGTTCCATTTCCCGTCTTCTTTTTTGCGTCTATCTTTTGACTCGTTATTTTATTTAGCGCAGCCTAAGCCGTTAAAATGAGATTGCACCTTTTAATAACGGGACCTCGGGGCAAAACACGTCACGCTGCTACGGATATGCAACGAAACGATACGGAAACCGTGCGACGTTCCTATTTCTGGATACTTTGCCAGCTCATACTCAAATTATCCATCCTTCTCCACGAATTACAGGTGTAAATACGCGTCGAAGATATGCTGGACCGATTTCATTCATAAGATTGCAAAAATCATTGTCTCTGCATCTCAAATCCAACTAATAATATTAAAAATAAAATGATATAAAGCAATGATAGCCAATAGACTCGACGGAACTGAGATATCATGGAAGCAAAACAAAGTCACGATCAACCTACTGTCAGTTTCCAACAAAACCCTATAATACTTCAAATACACCACATAATCAGGAGATACGACTCAACTAGAGTTCTCCGCGTTCGCAATCTCACTTGCAACAGCAAGAGAAAGAAGGACGATGACGATGATGATAATAATTCCCGGTATAGCTGCCTCTTGAGAACGATGTTACTTTGTAATCACCGTTCCGGCGAAACCCATAGCGACATTAATTACCCGTATTTTAATGAAACGAGAGCAAAGGACGGATCTTCTCCTAGGAAGGCCGGTTTTCCGCAAAAAGTTCAATTAATCAGAGTGACCCGGTTTCATAGTCAAAGGAGGCGGCTCGTATTCGTGTACAGCGGCAATTTTAAAACGGCTCTTAATCATGTTTCTCTCTGTCCCATACCCGTTCCGTCCGGTGGTGTTTTTGCCCAGCGATTTCGCCGTGACAAACTCCGCGCGCCGAATTTCGAAATCGTCGGTTAATCACGGAACTCCGTGGCCATCCACTTCCTCTCCACAATTTATACCGGAATCGTCGACGATATTACGAGATGAAAATTAACCGATAATCTTAAGAACAATACCTACGAACTAAAAAAAATTTTAGGAGATGAGTCTACGATAATTCGAAGACCGCGAGTCGAATAGGACTCTGAAAATTTAGTTTTAGCGAGAAATTCATAAGCTGTATAGTCGTGTTATGTAATTCGTATTTACTTTGAGGCGATTTAATATTTTCTGGGCCACGTTAGGCACATTCCTTCCAATTTAATTTCGACTCTTTTCCGACACGCGCGTTCGCGGAGGCCGCGTTGAATTCGTCATTATCGTGTCACGTGAGCGACCAGCCCTGAACTGTCAGGTTTTCTACCCGAGTTCGGCCGTGACGCGGGAATTCCGTGTGGAAATACGATAATTACGGAAGGGGATAAGCGCAGAAGGGCGGGTGCGTGAGGAGACGAATGCGTGCTCGAGCGTCGGACACGCGAGCGCCGCGACGCGTTGGTTCCTGGCCGTCGGATCCCGACGCTGCCGGGTTCCACGTAAATCACGCACCGTAAACACACGGCCGTACAGCAGGGTAGCGTTTCGTGGCGATGTCGGTGCGGAGGGGTTCGGAAAAAATAAGGGTAGTCGCGCGGCGCGATATTGCAGCCCGGCGTGTAATGTTAGTTATAATGTTGCACGCACAGGAAGCAGGGGACATTAGCGAAATGTTGTCCGGCAGGAGATAATTCGCCCGCGTCACGGAATACGTAGTCAGGTTGCTTTATCGCGGCCGATTGTTATTCTAACAGGAGCCATAATCGTTTTCCACGACCCGGACGGAACGAGGCGCGCTTCGACGGAAACGAGATCCCATCCACCGAGCGGAAATACAGTAGTTCCTCGATTTAAGACCCTATTCGTGCCCCGGATGCAAGACAAACTGTCCTTTCACGTCCTTGTCCATACAAATTTTAAGTATTTCATATTTAATACCGTTGGAAAATCGCGAGTGAAACGGGGCTTCGTTTTCGAAATGCTATGAAAGATTAAATACACTATAATTTCTATTTTGGAACTTGTATAAGCGTCGAGAAACGAGGAAAGATTTTCCCTTTGGGTGACTTGGATGATTAGTCCATTCTTACAAAGTGTAGAGACTCTGAAGCTCAAGTCTGAGTATGGCATTGCTACAGGTTCGAAAACTCGAACAGTCGCATGTAGGAAGGAAACTTTTTTCCGAATAAAATAAAATTTTTCACGGATTTATTCGGTGCGAATGTATTCCATGAAGGTACTTTTTTTTATATGAGAAACTTTTAATCTACACTTTCAAACAAGACTTTTATCCCATATGATTTTATCCTTCGTACTGTGTAAAGTGTCTCTGGACAAAGTGATTCTGCGCACAGAGATAAGTCGAAAATACGGAATGAAATTTGCTCATATAATGTTGCATTTTCGAGGAAATGAATTTTTAAAATTCGTCATAAATGCGCGGAGTAGAGTACGACTTGGACAATGCACAAGTAGAAATGGCCAGTAATGGACGGACACGCTAAATGAACTTGTTCGATCGCACGCGTACCAGACGAATTTTCGTGTCTAATTATCTTGAAAATGAAGTATTATTCGTATAAATTTTACTCTACATTTCTGGCTTCCTTTTGCACGTAAAATTATCCGTTGTATATACATTTATAATAGAAGAAATGCATTCTTAAGAAGTTCTATTTTCTTTCCAAGAAACAAAATTAAAATGAGCCACCAATAATTTTAAATTATTAGTGCTCGATGAGATCCAAGGAACTTGTAGGAGATTATTGGATTTTCTTTACTTACGATAACGTCATCGATTTACTGCGAATACGATGTTTGCAGCCATGTAAAATGTAATCAGGTGAATCTGTAGATATGTAGTTCAGCAAATAAGTAAAACGTTCTCCTAAAAATGTCGTTCGATCGAGGACCGAAAATCCAATAACATGCTAGGGAAGCAGTTCACGGAAACGCTCGTCTATGGAGCTATCGAACGCGACATATACGCCTCGATGCAATAATTTTCCTTTATACGCCACCTCGATAGGCAAAAACGATCGGGGCCATAAGTTATAGCTACTTGAAAGTCGCGTATTTTAAGCGGAGAATGCTGGAACGCCGAAATTTTTCGACGAGCATACTCTAGGATAATCGATTCCTTAAAAGGTCTCTACGCCTTTAAAAATGCTCAAAGTAAAAGTTTTCTAAGAAAAAACATTTTATAATTTCTATCTTCGAAACTCTTTTAAACGATTCCCGTGTATCGGTGGGTCGTTCGCGAGAATAATATTGAAATTGGCAATATCCGACCGACGATGCGTCTGTAGAATCGGGACGAACGAATCGAAAATAAAAGATATTCTTAGTGGTTCTCGGCGGGTCTTGGGGCAATTGAGAAATATTTACATTCAATTTCCTTCGACCATAAAAATGATGTTTCAATGACGATATTATGACAGATGTACCTTTCATCTCGTACCGCGTAACAAAGCGCGGAGAAGAGATATTGCGATTCCAAGAGAAAATAATAAAGCTCTTTCGAGGCGAAACAATTGGTCTCGAGCTTTCCGCTTCGTTTCTCTATTCAAAAATAAAACCGTACCATCCTGCCTCAGGAACGAGTCCGCAATGTAATTTTACAGTATTTACGTGATGAATGAAGCGCACACAAGGCGACCGGGTACCTACGTTCATATTGTTCCTACTCTACGACCTATTAACGGGATCAGCTTCCTTCTTACATTCCCTGTCGCAATTTCCCCAGCTTTTCAGTAATGGTCGCGCTTATTTTAAATCTTTCTTACCTCTCCGACTTATTCTGTGCTCCGTTGCTTCCGCGCTCTGCTCCGCCAGCGCGGAATTAAACTTTGGGGAAATTTACAAACACCGAATATTCGAGGTTAAGTTTTTGGAGAATTAAAACGTTTCATTTGATATATAACCTTCGTCTCAAGCAGTAATTCAATTGAAATAAGTGAGTATAAACATTCCTGGCAGGCCTGGTATTTCCTTCTTTCGAGATAAAAACAAAAGTTAAACCAAAGAGAACTTTGTTTCGCGCATACATTTAAAAAAGGATACGTGCGTAAGGGGGGGGGGGGGGTATGATTAATGTGTTTACGAGTTCGTGTAACCGGAGCAACTGCACAGTACAAGGGGTAGGTAAAAAGTTTCCGTAATTGTGGAAACTGTCGCGCAGAGTCGATCGAAACGTCAGATTGTTCGCAGTTTCTGGAAACAGGCTTCGAGGAACAATGGTTATCGGTCGAAAAGGGGAGGCCGGTGTCACAAAATCACAAATTACATGAACGGACACTCCGAGCGTGTACCGAGGAAACCCGGAACAATAACGCAGATCGATATCAGCTATAATTGCTCAGCGCTTAACACTTGACCCCTGTGCGCATGCACTGGCGTGTGCTCACGCACGCATTCGTGCATCGAGGGGGAAAGTAAAAGTAGCAGGAAATTGCATTAGAATGGCACGCACAGTCTCGCCCTGTGCATATGCACCAGCAGGTAGAGTTGCAAGGTCATCTAGCGTTTCGAAGGTCTAACAGCCGGGGGTAATGAAAACTAATATCCACCCTCGGCAGTCATCACCCTGAACGCTCGTGCGCCAAAGAATGGCGTTCGTCTACTCAGTGGCGTCAGGTTTCGTTAAAACGTTACTTTGCTTCATATTTATCGCGAAATACCAACGGGGTCGGAGTGCTTCGAATTTTCAATTTTTGGTCACAGTTTTTTTTTCATAAAAGGACAGCACGTAATATCGCGTTGAATTTAATTTCGGAACGTACACGGCGGTTACTTTGAATGTTCCGTCCCACAGGGGAGTCTTTTTTTATTTTTTAAACCTTCCAATATCCCGGAGCACCCGAAACTGCGTTAACATTAAATCGTGGATCGACGGAAACAGTTAAATTTCTTTTTTTAATATCTGTCCTCGCAGTATTTTTATGGAATGACCTTTGCGTAGCATGATATAACGTGAAACGAGAATCAAATAAAATGCACGGTGAACTAAATTAACTGTAAGCATAATGGAGGTTAGAACATATGGGAGGTCTTAACAATAAAGGATATGAGTTGTAGCACGACTGCTTCGACGTGTGACTAGAATATTCATACGTCTCAAGTGAATAGAGGCTTTGATGTTCCCCTAAATAAGGAAGTCTACGATATGGACCGTAGGACTGTACCCTGGACCGTAGAGGTTCATGAACAAACTGTAGAATATTAACCCCTTAGGTATTCATAATTAAATTCCCTAGCAACTTAATTAAATAATACGAAAACACCGTCGCGACGTAGATAGACAATTTAAGGCGTCATTTATTTCGAACAAAATAATTCGTTTCGAAAAAGGCTAAGAGGTTTCTGATCATGGTTCTAAACATATTGAAATTAACGAATATACCATAGTTTTCGCTAAAATGACAATTTAAATAGCAAATGGTAACTAATTTTACGTATGACGGATATAATCGTCAAACACAGCTGACTGGTTAAGCATTCAGTAATTGAAATGTCTGCGTACGAATCCTGGTTCGACGATCCTTTTACTTTTTCTAATGGTCGTCGAGCGGTAAGAAAATGAATTATATTGGAATCGCTGGAATATACGAGTAATAATGTAATCGCGTAATTCTACTTTAAATATTGAAGGAAAATAGTGTTTGTACAGGTTTGAGGAGGTCTTCTCGCGCACGATAGATTTAAGGGAGCCATTTGGAGAAATTAAATTCTGCGCGCGCGTTGCAATCTCATTAAATTCCTGGGGAACAAACGCGTGCTTCTACGCCAGTGCAAAGTGTGGCAGCGTTGATGGCGTAACGTGCTACCGGCACGGGTCCCAGGGTGCCCGAAATGAGAAAGAATCGACCCCAGACAGAGGGGTGGGTAGCCAGCCGGAGTTCGGTAAGGTATACGCCGACCAAGAGGTAAGGGTTCACCTTGGGGAGTGCTTTCCAAGTGGCAGTTTCTCGAAGGAAACGATGACCTGCGAGCCGGCAGGACCGCCGCTAGGGCGGAGAAACCGTAAGGGTTGGCTTCAAACATTGAAAACCTTAATTACATATTTATAGGAAAAAAATCCCACACGTGAGACCGCCGCCGCGTCACGTATTCCGAATTTTCGGAAAAACGAGCACGTCTGCTTTAGGACGACGTAAACGGAAGGAATAAAAGGGTATCGCGCCCCTGCGAAGCAATATATCCTCGACTCTTTCGTTCGTATATTATCTAAGAGTCACGAGGAAAAGATATTTATACTTTTTTAAAAATATTTTATCGTTTGGAAAATCCCCGTGTATTAGAAGTTCTGGCGAAAACGAACGTTCGAAGGGACAGGCAAAGATTCTGTAAAAAAAGCGTATCGCGAGGGTATCGAAAATTTCAGTGTGAAATCAATAATTTAGGAAGAAAGGACAGCAGCAACCGAGCAACAAATCGAAAGAAAGAAGGTTGCCGCGTAGCGGTAGAAAGGAATGGAGAGGCGCGTTGGGAATAGAGGCGGTAACAGTGGTCGAAGTCGATGCTTAGTCGTACCAAAAAGAGATAGGAGCCAGGACCGATGGTACGGAACGTGTGTATGTACGTTCAACGGGGGGGTAGGAAACGTGTGCAGAATGTGTCGTGGCTGCCGCAAAATGCTCTGTCACGCAACTGTGTTGCATGCTGCGCCCCACACAAGAACACTTCTGGCTCGTACAGCCGCGTAGATTTATCCGTACAACAGGGTTGTATACAGGCGTACCCGCAATCGTGCCAGACCGAGAGCCGTACGTATAGTTGCACGTACACCAGCCCGACGCGTCTGGCTATCTGCTCGCCACGAGGCAACGCCAGTTCGCGTGATCTCACGGGACCGTGCACCCCTTTTCCACCTTCAGTTTTCTGCGCACAGTCCAACGTCCCTGTGCCAACGTCAGATAAACCGCTTATTTTATTCATAAACCCACAACGTGAAATCAATATTGCATCGGCCCTGGTGCACGCCGCGACGATAGAGAGAAACGGAAGGGGGAGGAGGTGGATGTCGGCAATATGGTCGTCTCTCTGACGAGGATCAGAGAATGCGGGCGATGGACGTTTAACTCAACCCCATCGCGAGAGAGGGCTGTTCCTCTCTGTCTCTTCCTCGACCCCGTCCCCGTCTCTGTGATCGTTCCTCTCTGACGCTCGCTCGTCCCTTCCGTCCCATCTCGTTCTCTCGTCATACCTAACGTGGTGGAATGTGGGATGAAATTAGTCCTTAGTCACCCCCGTCTGACGCGATGGAACGCGACGTCCGTACTGTGACGGGATGTCCAGAGCCAGACGATGGTATTCCAGTATGTGGCCAAGTGCAGAAACGCATCTTCCACGCGCGATATAAATGTCATCGAACGAGGGGGATGCTTTGACAGAATATTGTGGCGCGCGTCGGAGGGGCGACCTTGACGCGCGATGATTATATACACTTTTTCCTGTCGACGACGCGTCGAATGGGGTTGAAACGTTCGGAGCCGGGAAGTTCTGTTTGTGTTTCCGATTCTTTCGCGTCTGTGTGCGATACCACCACACCCGTTTCGCTTCCGATCGCATCGCGGGGATTAGAGTTGCCTAAAGATCCGATGTTTCGTTTAACCCTCGAAACGCATGCAGGCTCGTTGTCACCTATAACAAACTTTCCGGTTTCAAAGAGGATCTGTGATTAAAATTTATAAGATGAAAATCAGGAATGACAAAATAGACGATAGAACGTTGGTCCATCGCGTGATAAATTCAGCATTCGCGTGCTTGGAACAATGGGCGAAAGAAATCCACGTTTCCTCGATCGCGAAACGGGAAAACTCGAAGGACAGACCGAAGACCGGACACTGTCCCGCTCTTTAACCAACGTTTCCGCTGTTTCAGATAATACAGGGTAACACGAACACGTATTTGGAGTCCAAGCACGAGCTGGAGCCGCCTCTGTGGGCGAGCAAGATCCGTTTTCTGCCCTACAGCCATCACACGCGGACGGTTTGCATGCGGGTCGAGCTCTACGGATGTTACTGGAGCGGTAAGCTGTTTGCACTCTCCAATTTTCAGTAGAACTTGCCGCCGCTTAGAATACTCACCGGACTGTCCATTAACCCTTATGCCATTGCCGCGTGCGCAAATTTGCTTTTCGGAATCTTGCTTGCACAATTATCCCTTTCTTCCTTTGACGAAGCAACATCGAATTAAACGTTTAGCCAAACGGAAAGTTACTCACCGCGTTACACGCTTCGGCCGCGTCTTAGTTGCACGCGTTGCAACATAAATACAAAGAATCCCGGGAACTGAAGTTGCTCGGTTTGCCGCGGGAACGTACGCAACCGTAACTAATTATTCCCGCGAAACTCACGAAAAGACGTTTCGAGGCTCCCGTCGAGGTATCAAATCCATAAATAATCCAAGGGTGTTTTTAATCCCTGTATTTTCTCTACGTAAACCGTTCCTAAAGCAATATTTTCACGTCGTTTGCATTTTAAAAATAGTTCCAACCGGTATCAACAAAGATAAGAATATAATTCAGAGCTTTCCTTTATGAAAAGGATTCGGGAGAAGATATTAGCGAAACCCCATTGTAGATCACCGAATTCCCTTCCCCGGATGCTTCCTTAATTAAATACCACTTTAAGGTTATTCGATTCCTCTCTGACGCCCACGTCGAAAATTCTAGCTCGTCGTAATCATAATAATGTCCGCTGACAAAGCGAGGCTTTTACGCGAGTCATTAAAAGGCGGGCCGGGGGACTTCACACCTTGATCTTTTTACCGCAGACGGCGTGGTATCCTATTCGATGCCCCAGGGTGATAAAAGGGGTAATGGATGGGAATTCTTCGACGCCACCTACGACGGACACTGGGACGGTGAGCTGCGCCGTGGCCTGGGTCAGCTGACAGACGGCAGGACAGGTCCTGATAACTTCAAAATGGGATATTACGATAACGATCGCATGCAGGGCTGGGTCGGCTGGCGGAACGATACACGTGGACAGCCGGTCGAGATCAAGTTCGAGTTCGACAAGGTCAGAGAATTCTCGGCCATCCATATCTACTGCAACAACCAGTTCACGAAGGATGTTCAGGTAGGTGACGATTGCTCTCTCGATAGACGAGATTAGATCTTGAGTTATATCAAAATGGTAATCACTCGACGTTTCCTATCGATAATTCGAAGGAACGTTTCGGAACCCTGTCCCATCCCTACTAAAACGCTCGAAAATACTATACGTACGAAAGCTAAATTTCGATCACGTCGATACGATCGTCCTCACGATGTCGTGAACTTTCAAATAAAGATCAAATTAAGAGGGGGCGGATGTACCGTTTAATTACCTATCGTGCGCCTTCGCAATCGTAAATACACGGAGAGAGACGAATCGTTTACTTTCGGTCTGGTGACATTATTCCTCGGTCCCCGTAAGGAATGCGCAAGCAGCGTCGATCAACAGGCTTAGGATCCACGGTTGTTCGAGATCGTTTTACCGTCACCTTCTTCCCTTCGTCGCGCAGCATCTTGCCGTCGAGATGCTGGTCCTCCGTATCCCCACGGTTGATTGAATATTCCACTCGACGCTTTATCAGCCAGACGCCGGCTGAATATAAATACAATCTGAAACGGTAATTCCCAGCAGTTCGATATCTTCGAACGTGGCTTATTGGCGTGATCGGGTCGTGGCGTTGCATCCAAACCGGGAATAATCGCGACACCCGATCTTTGTTATTAAACGAGAAATTAACCCCTGGCAAACCCTTGTAATTCGTACGCCTCGCTAAGAATTTCCAACAGTGATTTATCTTCGTCGACGCGAATCGTAGCTAACAGTTTTTTTTTATAAACGTTCTCTATTGAATTAAAATCAGAGCCTCTCGATGGTCACTCTCGAAAGTTCAGTAGCAACAAAATCAGCCCTCGATGGTAGTAGGAACATCGAAGCGTTATCTTGTTAGAATATCGTGTTTTCAACCTCCATTCACGTTATGAATGGTAACAAATACTGCTGGTGGATTCGTCGCTAAGGCTGACCCAGCAAACAGTTCGCCTCGAATGCAATTGGACTCTGACCGAATTCAAAGTTTTTAAATCAATGTTTCGGTAACGAACCAACGCCGTTATCAACGGCTGTTAGCGAATATAGGGAACGAGAAAATTGCCCGACATCAAAGTCAATGAAAAATAAAAATGAGTACACAGGTCGCTGATAGTCCAATATTCAAACCGTCTATCTATGGATGTTTATCTCTCAGTGGCTCTAAAGTTGGGCAAATTTTCCATTCCCTATATTCGCCACCAGATAGCCATAATAGTAAAATCATCTAGAAAGTTTGAGAAATATAATAACGAAATGTTAGAAAAATGCTGAACGTACAATTAAGGGAAATCGAACTTTTTTACCGCAATTAAAACGCGTTTGCTCTTCGAGAAAATACACCAGTTGCTCTCCGTTTTGTTGGCACGATAAATACACGCGAAACGTGCGTTCGCGAACGACCAAATAGAATTTCGTTTATAATTTGGGTGTTCGGTAATTAGTAAAATACGCAAGACGAGGCGGCGTTGAACCGTGTACGTTTTTGCACGCGCGCCCGGGAAATTAATGTAAATTCGCGAACGCAATTCCCGGGTGACCGACAGAGAAACGCTATTGCTGTCCGTTCGAGAACGAATAGGAAAGTTTTCGCGTCATTCGTTACTGGCGTAATCCGATGCGTGGCGGACGCCGGAAATGAGTTCGCAGGCTCGCATTATCCGGTGGGGGGGACATTCTTCGTCGCAGAGGCGGCCAATAATTCGATCCCTTGTATAATTTCCGTTTCGCAGCGATTCGCGACCCTTCCGCGACCGTTCACGCTAACTTCGATAATGTAATGCAAATACGTCTGCTCGGTTGCCCCTCTCGCATTGATACAGACGCGATACAGGCGGGCGCGTGGCCGGCATGCGAAATCGCCCCCGCCTGCGTCGGAATTATTTCCGCCTGCGGAATAAAACTCTCAAGCGCAGCTCAAACTTCAGATTTATGTAATTTGCCGTTTGCTTTTAACGACACGCCCGGCACGTTGACCGGGACAGTGTTTCCCAACCTCGTTTTGTAATTTATTAAGACGGTATTTCTGTAAAAAGAAAGGGGAATACGCCTAGAGTATAATTAAAAGGTGGACAAATTTTTCGACAAAATTAAAAAATTTCAAATCGTTCTGGAAAAATTATTTTCGGTTGCAGGGGTCAATTACAACCATTTTTGGTAAATAGGTATACCCCCGAAATCCTACGCAGTTTCGAGAAAAAAATTAATTACCGAAAATTTCATGTCTGACCATACCATTGATATGTTTCACTGAAATTAAAAAAAAACTTCAAATCGTTCTAAAAAAATTATTTTTGGTTGCGAGGCTTAATTACAACCATTTTTTGTGAATAAACATACCTCCGAAATCTTTCGCACTTTCGAGAAAAAAATTCAGAAAGGTGGACAAATTTTTCGACAAAATTAAAAAGCTTTAAATTGTTCTAAAAAAATTATTTTCAGTTGCCGGGGTCAATTACAATCATTTCTGGTGAATACACATACTCCCAAAATCCTACGCATTTTCGAGAAGAAAATTCCTTACCGAAAATACAATGTATGGCCAGAAATATTACTCTGCATGCGTATGTTTAAAACATCATAATTTCTGAACGAATTGGAGGATTTTAATGTTTCAAAACGCAAACAACGCGTATTCTGACGAAGAATATGGTAGAAATTCTAAGAATATTCGAAAAGTTGTTCCTTAACCCCGTAAAATAGGAAAACCCCATAAAAATGGTCCAATTTTCAAATGACCATAACTTCTACAATAGTCAATGGATTTCATTAAAATTTAGGAACGTCATTAGGACCCTATAGTATCGTTCTAAACATCGTATTATGTAAACGTTGTCGAATGTCGAAAAACGGTACGAATTTTCCGGATGACCCGATAGTTCTCCCCCGGTAGCATAAGATATTTATGCGTCCATATTAACAACAATGGCGGCGGCACGATAACGGGAGCACTTGAAGAGCCAATAACGTAGCCCTCGGGTCCGTTCACGGCCTATGTATTCCACAGTGCTCGTATCAAATCCGCTTTAAACTCACGCGAGTGTTTTGCTCGACGATGCAGTGCATTTAAAGATTTGCCGGCGCGTGCGGTGAAATATGCATGGACGATTATTGAACAGTACCATAAACGGGAGACCCCGAATTTTGATTCGGATAAAAGCGTTCCTGAGCGGTTCTCGCGCTTCAAAGGGAGGGACGCCGATCCGCTTTCAATCAATAAAGCTAAATCGCGCGGTCACTGTGTACAGCATTAAGGAAGTTAGTTCAGGCTGCCGAAAAAAGAGCCGTCATTTTACGAATGCTTTCTATATTTATTTATGCTATTCGCGGGTGAAACAAGGGAGATAGCGAAGGGATCGTTTGTTCGGGTTGTACATCCCTTAAATGGAAATCCATTTGCGATATCACGTTGATCTGCCACGTTATACTTTCACTAAATATAATAATTTGTACTTTGAACTCATTTTTTATCTGCTGTTCCTATCCCACTAAGAGGACTATCTTTGTTTACGGGAAGTTCATGTAATCCCGTTTTTTTCGAATATATTTTCACCCATTTTATCGCGCCGAGCGTTATCTATTAGACTTTCAAATGCACCCCTCGCTTTATAAATCGGTAAATATTATTGCTTACTGACCAATACTGTTTCCCATCAAATATAATATTTGTTGAATTGAATAAAAATCAACATTGCACGTGCAATCCGCTAACAAAATGAAAATTTCCACGGTGCATGTGTTCCACGACTCGAAACAGTTCTCAATTTGGAGTAAAAGTCTCTGGACGGAGACCAATAATTACCGAAATATTCTTCAATGACAAATGATGGAACTTTTGTGTGTAAAAAATCCGTACCTGATACGCAAATTTAATGTTTTTACCAACGCGTGTAGATACTTTGACGATGTTGCTCTGTAAATTAATTTCGCAGAATGTGACAGGTCTCTGCATAGCAATAAAATTTAGTTTACGTCGAAAAGCGGGATATAATTCTCGTTTATGGCGCCTGGGAGAAAAATTCAGGAAAATATCCCGGCAGATATTAAAAAATACCTCGATAATTGTTGGTTTTTCACACTATATAGCTTGTTTTTTACTCGACATCTTTTTATACGACAAATAGTTAACGTGTAAATCCAAGCGATAGAATTAAATGGTACACCTACTCTATTCAATGTCCTTGTAACTTCATTATTTCTTAAAATCTCGATACAATATTTTCAACTTTAATCAATATCGTTAAAAAGGAATCCTATGACGCGTCAAACGAGAATATCCTCTTTAAACAAGGATCGTCAATTTTCAGTCCACGAAGGTCCATTTCAACGAGCGTCATCATAATTATTTGGCGACGTTAATCGTCGATGTTTACGAATACCGTCGGAATACTTCAGCGAAGAATCATTAAAAATTTCGGCCGTGTCGCTCGAACGCATCGACATCGAGCATTTGTTCGGATAAACAACACCGTTTAATTGCAACAATGAATCGGTCCGCGCTCTGGGAACACGAGAAGAGTATATTTTCGGTATCGGCAATTTCACGCGGGACCATGATGAAACTGACGATATTTTATTTCGTGACCCGAAGTGGGGGGGTGGTGGAAAGGGGTTGGCAGGTCGAAAAATCATCGGGACATTCCGGCAAGCGCCCCATGTAACCGGACGTTTTTCGAACCAATTAATACGAGGTTCGATGACCCGCGGGCGAAAAAAAATTTTCGATTTGGCGACCTCGCGGAGATCTTCCCTTAACGTGTTGACTGTCGTGTCATCCAGTTCGTAGCGAGCCCGTGTCACCGAAATACAGCTAACATTTTAACGTGCCGCTATTTTAGTATATTATTATATAATAAGTGTGTGAACGAATGGGAACGAATAATTTCTTAAATATGTTGCACGAACTGTGGTCGAGTGGTAACGTAGATGTATGAATGGTTTAGGTTTTCGAGTGGATGCGTGCATGATCGTTTGGACGAAGGATTTTAGTCAAAATTGAACAGCGGTTGTAGAAGAAATATTGTAAGAAGAGTGTGAGGAAATGTATGTATATCAAAAGTTGAAAATTGTTTCCTGCAAATCCTACACAATTAGCGCAGAAAGTTAACGTTAGGCAGCAGTGAAATGTTGAAGTAGACGCTAGGCATAAGAATTCCGCGTATAAAATTCTCTCGCTTATCGCGCGGAGGTCAGTGAACACAAGTATGCAGACGCACGGTGCCAGAAGAGAGAGAATATTAAGCGCAAAGGACGCCGGAAGCACCCTCACCAACGCGTGGCGACGGAGTATAAACGATGGACGCTCTTTGACGCGGCGGACCTCTGAAACCGCCAGGTTGGTGCCCTCTTCGTGGTCGGCCTTCGAAACAGAAGCACCGAACACCCGATCGTCCTCCAGATTCCCTTCCACGTCGCCAGATTTTATATACAGAGTGACCCCGGACCGCTGGCGTAGCCTCGCAGGCTCATAAACCGGAACCCCCGCACAATGGCTCTGTCGGGGCTTTGCCCGTGGCGCATCTTTGATATCCAAATAACATTTTCCCCTTCGACGGAAGCAGCCAGCGAAACACACGCCCGGCTACGGGCGATAATAGACTGCGATACGAAACCGCCTTCCCCCCGTCCCTCGAAACAGCCCTCCTACGCGTTTTGCCACTGTTGCCAAAAGGGGCGGCTCCGGGACGCGGATAAAAAGGAAACGTCGTCTTGAGAGATGGGACGAAATTAGCTACGACGAGCTGCGAAAGGAACCGTGAATCGTCAACTTCGTAATTACGTTGACTTTTCGGTTCTTCAAGGGGAACCACCACCCCTCTCGAACCATCAAGGCGTTTCGGAATCCTTCCGACCAAAGAGAATATCAGATATAAATTTCTCGTTACGAAAGATGTGGAATGAAAGATACGAATTACTTTGTACGGAGAGTACAATGGTATAATATACGGATAAGAATTTTCAAATTTAATACTTCGTCCAAAGACCACATTTTTTATCGGTTCAACTGTTTGGCATAGTCGAAGATACGAACAGATTGTGTTTACGAAAATTATTTGGTATAGAAGGAGGCACTGTATAAATAATTTTCTTAGAGTTTAAAATATCAAATTGAAGTTCTTAATTGGAATACTGTGCATTTTTATACTACAACAGCGTGTATTAAGGCGAGATCAATAGCGTGCCATTCAATGTAACATAAGAGCATAAATTAGCAGACCTCAAGGAATCAGGTCAACGTGAATTACGGATCGTCGGCCACCTGAAGCTTGTACTATGATTCTACGTACTCGAATTAGACCACTCAGGTTTTGGCCAAATATTCCTACTATGTGGAATGTGTAATGTAGCAAATATTGGAAACTAAGGATCAAATAAGATTAACTTGCTATTAGAGAGATGATTTGCGCAAACGTGTAACTTCAACTTCTGTGCTATTCCGTTTCTATTCTATTCTATAATTTTGCTCGTTTTTGTACCGTGTAAGACGGTGACCGCGTATCAGAGGAACAACAAAGTCGTGCTCGAAAGTTTCACGTTTGCGTAAAAATCAAGGCACAGAGATTGAACAAAATAGTAACCACCGGGTAAAAAGTTGCTCAGTTTCCGGCAAACGATACGTAAATCGTGTAACACCTCGCGAACGTGGAAACCTTTCAACGGTTTCGCGCTTAATGCTGTTTCGCAGCGAGCGCCGCGAACGAATGCCAACTCCTCGTACGATGATTCCGGTCACGGAATCTCGGGCATAAGTAACAAGATCACTTTGTAATTTCCTTGTACACTCGGGGAACGTTTGACGTCGCAATTTAATAAACGTAACGACCGAGACGTCTGCGAGTCAATTTACTCAGCCGGTCTTCTCGAGAGAAGAAATGAAAACGAGCAAAATCACCGCTACGTCTGATAAGATCCTACGCCGCGTTTCTAACAGTGTGCAAATACTTATCCTCGACTCGTACAAGGACCGGCGTCCCGTCGCCCTTCGTTCTTTCCAGCTCGTCAAAGTGCATAAATTTTCCTGATTACATCCCGGTCTAGATGCAACGGTCTTCCGTCCGTTCACCGACTCCCGTGTCAATTTTATTTACGAATGCTCTTTCCTACGGACTCCATTTCAATTTCGTTCATGGACGACGCGTTCCCCTTTGATGCTCGGGTAGACGCCCGAAGGCCGTCGTAACTCTTAACACTTTTGCTCAGAAGAACGTACATATACTCTAAAAGGCATTGGATAATCTACGAAAAATATACACGTATAAAAGAAGACGTATGTTGGAGCAAAACATCATTTCTTTTAGAGAGGAGATTATTTTGATACTTAAAATCTAATTTATATACGTTAAAATCATCACAGAGAGGCAGAAAATTAATTTATGAAGCTAATAAACTTTTATTTCGTTTTGACCTCCAAAGATTCTAAACACATTTAAATTTCCGAATATATTTTAGTTTTCGTTAAAATTACAATTTAAATAACAAATAGTAACTAATTTTACGCATGACGGAATAGTTATCAAACAAAGTTGACTGGTTAAATAAACAATTTATATCGTATTAAATCTTGTATGATCAATAGGAAGTGCTAAAATTTCCTTGGGTATGTAGCGTCAAAGTAAATGTCAAAATAAACATAGAAGATAGCAAAAATTATAGTAGGTTATATGGTCATTAGGTAGAGGATAAAATACCCTTTAAAATGAGCGTTTGTGAGAGTCGATAGCTTTATTAGTTCCGGAGATATGAAGATTTTAATTTCAAGTCGATGCGGTGGCTAGTTTCGGAGATATGAGCATCCGAAGTTTGTTTACGTTTTTGATGCGCTCGCGCGAGTTCATTCATCCCCCGCGCGCGTAGATAGTAGACAGTGCGTAGTAAATTCTTGGAAATACTACGCTTCCGCGTCACGCGACTGTCTCGACTCGCGCGCGACAAGGAGGTACGACGCGACGCGTCAGACGGAGACAGAGATAGTCAAATTAAGAAAAATACCCTTTTACATAACTTACGATATCTCGAAAACGGAAAGTCGGATCGACAAAAACCAAAAACCACTTTAAAAGGGAGGCCTTGCCGCTTCTAACAATGTCTCAATAATTAATAAAACACTAGTGGTTTCGGAACTGCACGCGTTTAAAGTTTTAGTATTTTTAATACGCGTTCATAGCCTTTCCTAAGGCGGAGAGCGGAATTTAAAACATTACCTTTTACATAAATTGCGATATCTCGAAAACGGAAAGTCGGATCGACAAAAACCAAAAACCACTTTAAAGAGGAGGCCTTGCTGCTTCTAACAATGGCTCAATAATTAATAAAACACTAGTAGTTTCGGAACTGCACGCGTCCAAAGTTTTAGTATTTTTAATACGCGTTCATAGCCTTTCCTAAGGCGGAGAGCGGAATTTAAAAAATTACCTTTTACATAAATTGCGATATCTCGAAAACGGAAAGTCGGATCGACAAAAACCAAAAACCACTTTAAAGGGGAGGCCTTGCCGCTTCTAACAATGGCTCAATAATTAATAAAACACTAGTGGTTTCGGAACTGCACGCGTCTAAAGTTTAACTATTTTTAATACGCGTTGTTAGACTGTTCTAAGACAGTGGAAACTGTAGATTTTCTCCTGTCATCTTTGCTATACATATATTTCCTTTTTACATCGGAAGCTAATTAGAATTTGACACCAAATTTTGTTGTACATGTTTTTCTCAGGAAACAACCAATAAGAATAGAAGTCAATATTGTAAAATTCATTATAAGAAAAGTCGTGAAGTTAAATGGAGTTAAAATAATTCTGTGTGTCAGATATTCTAAATGAAATTTTAAAAATGGTCATTTGATCGGTCGTGGTAGGTTTATTGTTAAAAGAGTAAAGTCGTTGATTATTCCCATAGAGGATGACTAGAATCGTCGTGAGTGAAAGGGTTAGGTTTGCATACAGTCTCGCGTTTAGTCGCGGACAGGACGATGTAACGTTGCTCTTTGAGTATAAGTCTGTTTGCCCGGAGACTGCAGCAACGTTGCGGCGAAACTATTTTCCTGAGGGAGTCGGGGAATAAAAAAGCCTCGCGTCCGGGGTCGGCTTCCCTCCCCGAAAACTCCATTTCTCTCCGTTGAACCGTACTGTAAAAAAGGGATTTACTTCCAGATCAGTTATTGCGCTTCGTCCGGTATATTATATCGGATAAGCCGAGCGGTCCCGTGTCTCTGCGTCTGACTCCTGGTGCGGATCGCGAACACCCAAACTACAGCCAACGCCACAGTTTCCATCGCCCCGATGCAACTTCCAATCCAGCCAATCCCCTCCAACTCATATTTCGAATTAAAAATAAATAAAATTTGAATTCTCAACTAACGCTCAACTTATCGTTAAATATAGGTACTTTCATTCAATGTACAAAACGTTTCAGAAATACCAAAATAGTAAAGAATATCATGCGTCCCACGAGCCTTAATATATCGTGTCGAAGTAACATGTCCGAAAATATTGCGATGTCTGTCCGTTTCGTTGAATAAAAATTTGTCTTGTCGAAAGGCCTCTGGCAAAGGGCATTCCGGATGCATCGTTTGGTACACGCGAAACCGAGGTTGGCTTGTCCCCGCGTTTTCGATTGAATATGCCCCGCTGGTGGACTCAGAGCGTCGACACGCGGAGAAACGAGGGAGAAGCAAACGAGTTTTATGACGAGCCATCGGCTACACGCGGACAGATACACCGGGGCATCGATAACCGATGCCATCGGATAAACGCCTCTCCCGTCACCGGGATATCGTTTCCGACTCCCATCGGTTCTGAAACGAATCTTTTGTAATTGGATTTACATGACGCGAGTTACGATAACGAAATCTTCGGGAGCCGATTCCGACGGCGGCGTATCCGCTCCAGATGTTGCCCCGCGGTTTGCGACAATGACGTTATCGACTTTCGACTCGAACCGCAGCCGTCGAAGGGAAGTTTTCTTTCGTCGGATAATTTGATAGCCCGTGGAAGCGTGTCGGGTATTAGATCTGCAAAAGGGATCTCTGCGGTTAGCCATTTATCGAACTTTGAAAGGTTTTGTGTCTTCTCGACTACGGGATAATAGATTTTGCTACTTCGCTTGATATGTTCTTCGAAGACTGAAACGTCTGATTTAGTACGACTAGTAATTTCTGTCGAAATTGTTGCAATCTTCGTTATGAAAGTTAATCAAAGTACGCCTTTACAGTAAAATCGGAGGAACGAACATTTTTGCAATAAAGTATCCGATAAAATCGATATTAATATAACAGTTTTACTAACGATACGATTCGAATAAAATGACACATCCAGCAACTGAACGTTTCGAGCGATACCGACAATAAACTAATTGGATATCTATCGCACCGCAAGGGGTCCGACCGCAAGGGATTAACGTCCTAATTTCATGCGAAATGTCGACACCTGTCAACTATTGGCAGAAGCATCTACACAGGGTGTCTCGATAACTCTGTCACGAAACGATATTCCCGTTTAATTATCGTTTTATTATTAAATTTTTTGATGTAAGACTGAGTAGTAAAATCTCTTAATCGCGAACGAAAATTGAAATCTAAAAGTGTAACCTCGAAAAGGTGATCTACCCTCTAAAATATTTGCTCGCGTAAAAAAAAGCAGGAAACAGAGATTTTTGTGGTGATAACGTTGTTGCCTCACCCTGTACAGACAAATGGAGGCTGGGTGGCTCGTAAAACGCACAACCTGAGACGAGATTATATGGACGAAACCTCAACACACTCTGGCTAAGTAAAGCCTTTTGGGACCTTGGATAATATTTCTGATTTATGATCAGATCATATACCCTATCGAACTTCAGAGACGCATTAAAGTTTTATAACATCCTCAAAAGTCATACGACTTTCGTCCCCACCTTGCGTGGGAGGATCGTATTTTACTTTGTTCCTAAATCTTCTTTGGCGAGAGCTGGTTTTGACTCGACTCCCTATCCATCAACGTCATACTTCGTCTGTGTCTGTTTTATTTCATCTATACACGGGCTTATTTAGGTTTTCCGGCGCGTTTAAAGGCTACCGCGATCAATCTCTCAAGCTTGCCGCAAGTATAATAAAAATGGATATTTATTTTGCTGCGTTTCATCGCGATATACGGGTTCTGGATCTTGGTATTTCTTCCAAAGCCAGACTAAAAATTCAGAAAAATAATTTCCTTGGACGCGCAACTACGTTTATTCGTTGGCAGGACTCTTAAATACAAGATTTCACAGTTTCATTCGGTTCTTCAAAAGAGAAATTTGTTTCCACCTTTAACGTATAGTTAATTCACAAACTGCAGGATTAATCAATAAATGGATCCTTCGATGTTGGGTTGCAGGTGTTTTCTCAAGTTGATATACTGTTCAGCATCGGCGGGAAGTACTATACAGGCGAACCAATCACCTACACTTACATGGAGGACAAGATATTCGAGACATCGAGGAATATTACCATCAAGCTTCATCATCGTGTTGGCAAATACGTCAAGCTGAGACTCCACTTCTCGGATAGGTGGATTATGATCAGCGAGGTGACCTTTGACTCCGGTGAGTAAACGGAACCAATCATTCCTATTCAAACTACTGCCAATCAACAAGAATATATTGGATGCGCTAGCTCCGCCGAAGAAAGGATGAATACGCGAAACGTGCGATTTCCGTGTGATATACTGCACAATCTTTGTCGAACCGTTCTATTCACAAGTTTGAAATACAGCCCGACGAGGCATACGTACAATACCGCTTAAAAGTTTCGGCACACCGAAGTAGAAAACCCTTTTCTTAACGAGTCGTACCTCGAATGCCCCCTTTTCATCGTGAAATGTGTTAAAGATTAAAATTTTAACAGACAGTTAAGGAAAGTTTGCATTAGAAAATTCTCCTAGACAAAATAGAGCTGTTCTTTAAATTACACCAAGGTATACATCTATGAGTTTGCAGAAGTTCCTATCGTACCATGTAATTTCTCGTGAAAGACCGCACAACTTTTCTATTTATCGTTTGTTCCTAACTCCAGTCAACCCCTAACTTCGAAGGGTAATTTCATCCCTCGAGCACGAATCACTGGTCGCTAAAAAAAGACACGCGCGTAATATTTTTAGGTACTCCATCCATTATATATGGCGAGCTTCATCGAAATCGACGTGTAACGCTCGAGCGATGGTCCCTGTTCAAACAGAGCTATAATCTGTCCCGGCGACTAGAATAGACCCGTGTAAAACCAAACTTAATACAGGACAGGGGAAGCAAGAAACATACAGATTTGAAAGACAGACGTGAACCAAGGGAATAGGAAACGGTGATTAAATATTTGATACGCTCGGTACGTTTCTTTTTATAATTCCGGGTCGTTTCGTTCCCGATTCGACGCGACCGGTGAACGCCACCCTCTTTCGGGCCACGATCCACTGGCTCGCCAACCCCTGCACGCCAATCCGATAGGCCGGCTACCGACTGTCAATCATTGGAAAATAAACCCCCGGCTCGCGTGTATAAATTGATACACGTTAATTGACAACGGCTTATTATATATCTGTCAGTCGGACGATTTCGATTAAGTTGTGCACCGTCCACGAAAAAAAGCGGATTCGTCCCGCAGCCGCGGGGGTAGGCGAGGGTGGGAAGCAAATCGGGACCGACTGGTCGTCGGGTGTTTTACCGTTCTGTCTCTTTCTTTCTTTTTTTTCTTTTTTTTTCGACGGCGCTCCATATTTTCCTTCCACGCGAATGGAGAGCTTCTGGCTCGATACGAGGTAACGTTCTGTTTCAATAGAAATCAACTTGTCCGTATTCTCGACGGGGGTGGGCGGGATACAGCGTGAAAGAGGGAGAGAAATAACGTTGTGAACGTTAGACACGGGAAAGCGCTTTATCAACGGTGATATAAAATCGCGGAGCACGTCGACGTTGCACAGAGTGTCCTCGATCCTCTCGACTGGAATATAAGTTCCGTCCGATTCAAATGGAAATCGTTTCCTTATGTCGAGTTTAGCCGTATTTACGGAAGATTTTCCGCCGGTGCCCGTTCCCAAGTAAAGAGGATTTATAATGGGAACGATATCAGAACGACAGGAAAGTAGGGGGGAAAAAAATAAAATCAAGCATTTGATTTCATAGCACAGTGCAAACACTCGACTAAACTCCCGTTGCGTCGAAATACTAATGAGTCATTCTACGCCAAATCGATCACTCCTAGCGCTCGATGTCACGGATTTCGATGAAATTGAAATATGATGTACTCCGTGTGAAATTATTGGAGGTTTAAGTCATCGTTTCAAAATTGTGAATTTCAACGAGGTTAGAAAAAATGAGTACTAATCGCAAAGATGACCTTAGGTTTCCTGCACCCTAGTTATCCGCCTTGAGAAGTCAAGCGAAAATGTAACAGTTTCATCGTTCTTGCTCGCTTAAAACGGCTTCCGGCTTTGTTTTCCGACGAATTAGTTCACTTTTAGCGAGTGATTGAATCGACGAGCGCCTCCGTGGAGCGCAACCGCGGCAAGGAAATCCAATTAATTCGAAGATGACGTACAAACCCGACGAGGAGGTAAAAAAAGGGCTGAACGACCTTTGCCGGGTGAAAAGCACGAACAACAAAAACGAAACGCGCTAGTGCTCTTCGTTTCCAGCGACCGACCACGGCCCTGTGGAGAAAGATTCTTTGTTAACCGTACCGAGGAATTAAACGCAACGGTGCTCGAGTCACCGAACAATCGGACAGAGAACTCTGCCCTCCTCGTAGAATCGTGTCACGAAACTCATCTTCCGAGCTTTATCATTTAACCGGAGAACGCTCCTAAATGGGCATCAAAGACGTTTCTGAAGCGGAAGAATTGATGCACGAAAAAGGGAAAAAGAGACAACAACGTCCTTACCAACAACAGAGCCTGCATGGAATCGCGTGTGAAACGACGATACCTCGTACCGTAATCTCTTCTTTTTTTTTTTATTAAAACGCACGGAACTATGAATAGAAGATGATGCGAGTATGGAAAAAAACGTCTTAATATTATGCTAGGTATTCGAGCACAATGAGCTTTTTGTCAGCAAGATTTTCCAACCCAACAACGGGTTCATAAAGTCGGCAACGAAAGTTTTCCAGTCAACGTTCCGTCGACCACTGCTTTTTTTCCGTTTCAAAGGATGTACAACGGAAATGCACGCCAAACAATTTTCCCGTCGAGCGAACAAGGAACTGGAAAAAGACGCGGACAGATCCGAAATACGCGATCGCTGAATCGATATGCGTTGGTTTGCGATTTTGTAGGCGGTCTCGTTTCATAGATTCGCCGAAAACGTTGAAGTCGCTGCGTTCCTCCGCGGAAGTTCAAAGGGGAAAATATCGAATTCCGAAGTTCTTAATTTATGTGGAAAATATCTTTCTATTATCCAATTAAATGGTTCCGAATTGGAGATAAAGTCTTCTATAATTCGTTCGCAAAACGGAAATAATTTATTTCGTAGGGTCTAAATTGTCCTGCCTTTGACGGAACTAATAAGGGATTAGTTATCGTTAAGATTTTCCGGGTAAAATAAATAATTCTAGGCAACGACCCTCGGTAATCGCATTTCATCCTTTCGCGTCGTACCCCCAAACGAACCCCGACGAAACTGTTTTTCACGCAGGTGAACGAATCGCGGCCGTGACGAAACGAATTCGAAAGGATTCTACGATTAATGCGAGCAAGACCGTGGCTGAAAGGACGAGGCCTTTGTAAGCCACGAAACATGAGCTTCGCGGCAATGGGCTGCTGTTGCTAATGACGCGTCAGCCGGACTACTTTATTTCAACAACTTCGTCCGCGCCATCCCTTTCAGTACCGCCAGCAACCCCTTTCTCGGATCCCTCCGCCGAATCGGTCCCCTCTGGACAGATAATTTCATACGGATCTCGTTCGCGTGCTCCGCGTGAAATTCATGCTCGTTGATTCAGGATCCGCTCATTTATTTCGAAAGAAAAGAAGAGTCAGACCGTAGGGGATGAAAACCGGGGAATAGCGACCGAAGAAAAATGACTCGGTCCGACGACACACCCTACAAATGTGACCACCGTGTGACTGATGTTCGTAGAACATAATTCCTTTCCGCGAAATTCATTCAAACGTCGCATACTAGCTAATAGAGAAACGAGAGTTGAATTCAAACTTTGGCTCCAGGTTTTCTAATCCACCAACTAAAGGTGAAAATTTAGTAATACCGAAAAAGGGTCGTTTTCATCCTATTGCTAATAAAAATTTGCGAGTTCGCAGAACAGCCAAAACTAAAGGAATATTTTTAACCGGGGAATCTCGATCCCCAAAGTTGTAACTCTTTAAAGCTATCTTGAGCATCTATCGGAGGCACGAGAAAGTTTTTTAAATAAATTCTTTATAACGTTTGATGTCGAGGAAACATAGTATAGGGGTAAAAGTTTCGAGCTTAGTTCCACTCCTTAAACTGAGTTTCTTCGTTTAAAAGTAATACCAGTGCTTTATTTTTAGCTGTTCCACAAACCTGTAAAGTTTCGTTAAAATTGACGTCTAACACTTCCGTACGTGTTACTGTCAGGTAAAAGTAACTCTACTGACCCTAATATTGATACAGCAGATGGAAAGGTCCAAATATTAGCTCGAATAAATGCTAAATCTTCGACTAAACTTTCTAATAACTCTGTTTAAAAATTTCTTCTACTTTTTGCAGTTTGTGAATTGTAACAATGACATCGAAAATAGCCGAATATTTAAGGAATAATTTCTGCCCCTTAAAGTAAATTAATACGTATGCCCTATACATCTCCAAAGTTTTAGAATTGTTTGAATTTTCGTGTTGCTCCGAATTTGCAAAAAAAATATAAGAAGCCATGTTCCCAATCAACCTACGTTTGCATAAACGTGGATAATCCACGGATTATACTTGGGAAACATTGTTAAATTTACAAAAGTAACAATTATCGAGAAACTACGCGCGAAAAGGAGGGACCGAAGCGACCCGATAAAAATGTCGGGCCAGAAACATAGCAATCGAGTCTGGCCGTCCTTCAGACAGCTTCTCCAATCGCGCGTTCCGTTGATAGCAAAAAGGATTCGTTAAAAAGTTTATCGACAAGTCGTGCCCGTTTATTTTTTCGCGATCTCTTTGAAGACAATCGTTCCATCCGCCGGTAAGCAACTCCGCAGAGAGGAACGGGAGAATGAAAAAAAGGAATAATGAATGCACCCGGTCCGATTCTTTCAGCTACCATTCGTTCCTGGCGAAGGTCCTGCAGGGATTTCGCTGTTCCTTCTTATTCTCCTCCGCGAGAGACGTAATTGGACAGGGAAATACGAGAAGCCGGGCGTGAATCGTCCCGCCAGGTGGATGCATGCCTCTTTCTTCTCCGCCTCTCCGGTTACCGTGGCTGTCGTAAAAATGATTCACCGTCGAGGATCGCTCATCCCATTCTGTTCCTTAAATATTCAAAATATCGTGTCCCTCCGCTGATATATCGCGAGCATTTACCTCGCGTCGGGCGTCATTGTGCTCGCATTCGCGATATTAGGGAACCGCCTCCGGCGTCTACCCTAAGATTCCACGCCGGATACTCGATTATTAATCGACAAAGAGAAGGACCGGAGGGGCAAGGTCGCGGAAAAATTCACCTAAAGTTATCTCGTTAATAATCCCATTACCGAGATCGCTGCTTCGCGAGATTAACTTGCACCGTTCGCGTGAAAAACCTTGCAAACAGGTGACGAAATTAATCGCGATCTTTCCCGGCTCGTCGTCTGGAAACTGGGAACTTCGTCAACTACGTTATTAACCGGCGAAATGTAAACCCTTCTGCTACAATGATCCGCGTTATAAACGGTACGGTAAACTGTCGAAGTTGCACCATCCACAATCAGAAACTAATTTAGATTCCAGAGGATGGAGTCCACAGTCATCTAGTTATCTACGATTCTATTTAAAATTCAAACTCTACCACGCACTCTATTCTCTCGCTTAACGACCGAAACTTTCCCCCGTCGAAAAGATGCGGGGTCGCGGTAGGCAACTAAACACTTTTTATTTTATTTAACGAACATCTATTCTATGTCTTTTTGTGAAATGTCTTCCTTTAATAGTTCTTTGTTTCCCGGATGATAACGATACATTTGATGCTAACGATCGAACGAACGACAAAATAACAGTTCATTGTTATTTTACCGCTACTCCGTGACTAATTTCTGGTAGAAATAGTTGTAATGCAAACATGTTTCAGTATATTTAGCAGCAAACCGAACGTCCATAAACGTCCGTCACATAATACGACAGAATTAATTTGCCTGTTAAATACCTGCAGAGAAAATTTATCGAGTATCTATAGGCATTCGTAGCAACGAAAAGGTCAATTGAAACAAAGCTACATTGTTTTTGCGTGAAATCTAAAAGCACGACAAAACTATATTATTCGAGTTACGAGGTATCGCGTTATAATGATCAGAGGAATAATGAACTCGTGAAAACGATCGCTTGCAGCGACATGCGTTCAAAATGTAACGTGCAACGGGCAGTCGAGAAACTGCCAGACCAAATATATAATAAAATTGTTAAAAAATAGCAGCGTCATAAATTTTCGCGAAAACAGTCGTGGAAAGTATCCACGTGCAGTATCAAACAAACGTAACAAAACAAATTTCCAGCACAAATAACGCGTACGAAAAATTAAATACATTTACAGAATAGGTAGCAACGCGAGAAAACTTTGCAAAAATTAACTCGTTGAACGATAGATTTCTATGTGATATTTTATCTTGAAATGTTCCTCCAAAACATATATTAATCGATTAAATAAAATTGAACATTTCAAGTAGAATTAAAAGTTTACTGTTTCATTCGACTTCTAATTGCAAAGGCATTCTGAAAATGTATATACAGAAACAATTGGACGTACGATTAATTTCAGAGCGCGCAATCAGTTTCGTCACGGAACGATCGACAATAGCGTCCGATAAATAAAAGTAAAACGAGGTGGACGCATTAAGGCACCGATTGGCGGCGACGTCTGATGTGCTCGAAGCACCGGAAGCATCCTTTCGTCAGACAATCCCACGGTGGCCGATTCACAATGGCCGGCGGTTCGATTAAGCCTCCGTCGGCTGAAAAGCAGGTCGCGGCAGAAACGATGTTCCGCGGCTCCATTTCCGTTTCCAGCGGTAAATCAAAGCACTTTTCTTTCCTCTCCGGTTCTTCTTTCGCGAGAACGCGTCGCGAGATCAAGGAGCGCATTAGTTGCATTTGACGTCGAGCGTCAGCTGCACATGCACGCAGCAGCACGTGCACCGTCGCGTTGTCCCGGCGTCGTTGGCTGACGCGAGGGAACGCAACGGGGCTGGAACGAACCCGTAGGGAAAAAGATAAATAAAAGAGGGAGGTAAGAGAAATAGAAGACGGGGTACAAAACCACGCGAGGAAACCGCGGGGCGAAAGAATGAGGCTCCTTACCGAACTCCTTTCCGTCGAGATCTTTTTATTGATTTTATTTTCATTCCGTGCTCCGAAGAAAGGCATCCCGTTGCACATCTCTCCAGCGCGCGATGATTTATACGCGGAAGATCCACCTACGTAAGTTATGGCTCACCCTTGTCGCAATCGCGCAGCATCCTGATCCGATCGTAAATCTGGCTACCGCTGGTACTCTGTACCGAGGCACGGAGTGTATGCAGCAACCGGGAGACCGATTCTGTTATTGTTTTGATGGCGAAATAATCGCGGGGGCTACGGAACCCGCTATAATTAAACGGGAAACTCGGTATCGCGGTACGTCGGAGCCAGTTTCGAAAATATTTAGACGAGCCGCGGTAATATACGGCAGGCTCGAATTCTATTTCGAGTCGCTCCCTTTCGTTTTCAACGCGACGAATTCGTGTCGCTCGATAAGCTCGTATTACAGTTTAAAATTTTGGAAAAATATGTATTTTCTTATTTGTTTCGAAGAATTTTAAACCTCGAAGATCTGGGCGGAATAAGGAAAACGATTTCGCTAGAAATCTGCTCAAAGTGTCGTATCATCGAATCGAACGACAAAAGGAGAACTCCGTCGCTTCAAAGAAGTCGAACGGTTGCCTCGCGGCCATATTGTTTCGTCTCGACGTTAAGAAAGTTTGTACTGACTTGCTGGTATTATTGGGAAACCGAAGTAAATAACGTATTAAGTTATCGCTTTTCTTTCTATTTATCTTCTTTCACGACTAGACACAAAGTGCCTGAAGCGAGAAACAGGAATTTTATGAAATGTTATTCCCCTTAATAATAGAATCTAAAATTATTGGACTTGCAGGGGAAGCTCCGGAACGAATTAACCGCGCAAATCAAGAACACGCCGTAGTTTCTATTCAAATTCACTTATGTGTAACACAGACGTCATAGGTACGTTCTACATCGTTCTCCTTCATAAGAAAAAAATCGCTCGATCAATTGTAGCGCACAAAGCAGACGCAATCCAGCATACAAGCACGCGCGAGTGTAACGAGCGCGCCGTATAAAGAATTTAATTGGAAACTCAATTCCGATTATGACACTCGAAGTCCTTTGCACGCGCGTAACCGTGACAAGGGTGTAATTGTAGCGCAAAAACGAGAACATTGTTTAACGCATTGTTTAGCACAGCGAACACGGGGCGTTTTAATTTAAATTGCACTCGTTTCTCCAAGTATCAATCGACAACGGGCAGCGCGTTGCACTTTCGAAATCCCGTCTCTTTCGCAACAGCAAGTACATACGCGAAATAGAGGGATTCGTTTTTCGAGTGCCTTCATCTTCTTTGATACTCGTTATCACATTGTTCTTGCGAACCGTCTCGTTAATATTCGCGAAAATGTTGCTTTCCCGAACAAGAATTTTTTAAATCAATTTTACGATTTTAACGATTACTCGTAAAGCACTGCTAAATGTACAAATGCCACGCGACTCGAACAGGTGACTAACAAACACGGCGACCGTAACCCTACGCGAAAGGATGTACGAAGGAGTCGATTCCCGAGCAAGAACCTGTGAAAATAAGAAGTAACAAAATGCTCCGTAACGACGAGTGCCACAGGTGTCGCCGCAGAAGCCGCCTTTGTAAGAAAATCACGGTCCCCGGTACAGGGAAATCCGCTTCTCCCGTGCCGGAGGACACGGAAACGAGGAGCACGTTCTTCGACCGGCTTGGTCCTCATCAGCGACACCTGCAACCCCTGTTTGCATGGAAACTCATTTTCGTTAAATTGCCAACGAGCTAGTGGCTAGAACCGCTCGACGGAGCGAGGTGCGCCGCACCACCTGACGCGGGTGGTCTCCGCGAAACAAAACCCCTTTTCACAGTTAACCCCCGTCTAGAGCAAAGAATGTTTAATATCAGATTTCATACGGGATACACAGGGCGGCAGACGGTTTGTCAGAAGCGACAGAAGGGAGCACGACGCTTGCCAAGGCCATGTAAAAGCCGATATCAAACGCGACGACAGCTTTGTTTCATCCAGAATAATCCTGCCAGGAATCCACAGAGCACCGCGTCCGTGGATCGGGCTGCGGAAGGCTTCATCGGTGAAACCTGGGTAGACTCGTACACCCTTACGATCTTCCTTTTACCCTGGGCGTTCTTTTTGCTCGACGACCCCAGTTTTTACTGCCCTGACGGACGGCCAGGCCGAGGCTACGTCCCTCCCGATGTCTGGGAAGATTTTATTTAACGAAACAGACCGCGGTGATAGGATTCATGAACATCCGGGGAGAAAATTCCCGTGATACACGGGTAACCGCGAAGGAAAGAAGTTTCACTAGCGTCCATCTTTCACCGTTTTTGCTGAAAATATTCCTGTTTGATATTTTACACGGTTACTTCGATTCTATAATATATGTTTGAGGAATTAAAGAAAGTAGAACGTAAAACAAAAACGTGTAATCGCTAATCGTTTCGTGTTATAGGCAAGACTGCAATAAACGCGTGTACGTCACTGGGGGGTGAAAATTTGTTCAATGTCCAGTTACTGCGCGTTTATTTGTTCGTGACAGCGTGAAACGCGATTTTGTCGCCCTTTCGAGCGTTGGGAAGACAGGGGAATACAACGGTCGGTATATTTTCACTTCCCCGGCTCGTTTTTTCGAAAGCAAGTCGTCGTTCCGCTCGTTCAGAGGCACAGCCAGATATTATTAAAAATTCCATCTCGACGAAACGCCCTAGGGAGATCCGAGGAGAACGCTGTAATTAGACAACCAACACTCGTTCGGCGGTCTTTCAATCAAGCAAATGGAAAATTCCGCGGAACGTTGCGCACTTTTTTTCATCGAAACGCATGCAGGCTGATTATGCGCTCTACATGCGCTCACACGAGCACCTTCTTTCCGCTTAATGATTCCGCGTTTACTCAGTGGTTCGTACGTTAATGTATTCTGCCCCAAATGCTCGCCGTAACAAGGGTCTTTAAGCGCGCTTACGCATGGTGTGACGCCATAAAAAAAAAAGGAAGAAGAAAAATAATAAATTCGTGATTCGCGATCTCTCGGGCAGAACGTTTTAATATCGAGAAAATGAAATGTCGAAGCGAGCTCCCGTTTGTTCGTCGCAACATTTTCGGTGACCCGGTTTCGAGCAATTTCCACGACCGTATCGAACGATAAAAACGAACTCTGATCTCTCGCATTCCGAACCGCGAATAACGCAGTTCGGAATTGTTATTATTTTTATAAACTCAACGGTACAATCGTTCGATTATTCAACCCTCTATAACTTGAATTTGATTCTTGAACAAAGTTATGCAATCGAATAAATGCGAACTTCCGACTGTCCTGCTGTGAATTATAAAATAAGTATAAATTAAAAATGACGATACATAATAGTTTGCTGGGTTTGTACCAGTAAGGAGCAAGTTACTATTTTCTTCTTGTCGTTTTACACAGATGTGGCTCACGGTAACTTCACGCCAGAGGAAGCACCGACAACCGAGTCACCCATTCAGAGCGACGTCTTCGTGGAGAAAAACGGTGCCGCGGAGGGTGAACTTCCGGTCTCGACGGCGAAGCACGACGACCCGACGTACATGGCGGTCGTGATCGGCGTGCTAACCGCCGTGATCCTTCTGCTCGCTGTGGCGATATTTCTGATTGTCTCGAGACACAGACAACGCAAGTGCTTCGCCAGTCCCATGACTGGCAAGGCGCCGTCTCATCTTGGATCTACCTGCGCCACCGTCGAGAAAGGCGCCGCGTTGATGGCGTACACTTTGGAGGATGACGAAAGGTGAGACTCCACCATCGGTGAAATTCTCGATTCGAAATCGTACACGCAGAGAGAATAAAACAAGTTCCTAAATTTTCATGCTTCTAAATTCACGGAAATTCAAAAGATGCAAATGCAGAGCGTTCAATTATTCTCGCGAAAAAATTAAGGGGTGATTATTTATTTCCCACTAATCCTCGAAGGGGAGTTTATGTTTCGAACATCGCAGAATAGAAAGAGCAATCTTTGGAGACATTTTACCTATTACCATTCATTGTTTGCCGAGCCTCGACCATTTGTTCGGGAGATTTCTTTAAATATTTGTTATTAAACGATAGCGTTGATTCGTAAGGATGAAACGAAACGATGTGAACACAAAGGATTTGTGGCTCTCGCTGTCACAGTAAATATTACTACTAATAATATTGGCTTTCAAGATAGGCCTACGGTCTCGCGCCGATTGCGTGTCTACCTTAAGCAAACGTTAAGGTTCACCGATTTTAGTACCCTGCTTAGGTCGCGACGAAACTATGTTTGCGAACTGTCGGCAGGAAATTGACGCAATGCACACCGGTGCACGAGAATGGATATTATTAACGGTAAAATTAACGTTACAATTTCGTATCGCGTGAAAATTACATGATTACGAAAACTTGTTAACAACGCGGAACTCAGCAATATCGTTCTCGAACTTTACAACCATTCGCAATGCTCGACGACGACCGGAAGACACCTTCCAATAAACTTTCCATCCGCCAGGCTCGTTAGTGGACGTCCAATAACGTCCAATAACGGACATCCGCGGACAATATATCGAGTTTGTACGGCACGAATGTCTTCGGGACGAGATCCTTCGTTCCGTCGTAACTCGGCCGCGACCCGCACGTTTCAACATTGATGTTCAACCTCTGTGTTGCTTTGAGCAACCTGATATTACCGTTCCGGGAGAACGTCCTAAAAGGGAACGTGTTGCGAGCGTCGTTTCAAGCGCGCGTAGGAACGTTTTACCGCCCTTTGACGAATATCTGACGTGCGCTCGAGTTGAACGGCGAAACTTCCAAGTAAAAACTACCCTCTCGAAAAACGATGCACTTTCCGTCGCTACAAAAGGCTCTTTAAGGTCGAACCAACATCCACGTCGGCGTGACGGACCGTTGGTTTACCATTCTTTGAAACAACACGCGTTCTAAACATTCGCGAATACCTCTCGACTATCGCGTAGCTGGCTAAGCTGATTATTGAATAAATAAAATAACTCGCGAATAAAAAGATTGCAAGAATGTCCCAGCGTTTGATCCAGGAAGCTGAACATTGGTTTTCGTTTTCAGGTACGCCGGTGGCTCCCTGCCGACGTTGCCGCGTGATCTGGGCAATCGTCTTCTGGACATCGTGAAGCTCGACGACTATCAAGAACCGTACCAGGCTTTAAAGTATGCCCCGTACTACAGCTACAGCACAGTCGTTATGGAGATGAAAGACATGATGCTGAACAACAAGGGCACCAACATCAATCACTCAGGTATGCCGGGTTCGAACATACTCCCGCGCGTGTTGTTTTACACGCGCACGCGTGCACACGCATACCGCGTATAAATATACGCGCGATACACATTAAACGCTCCCCACGGGTACACAGTACCCGACGGTACACGTATGCACGTGTGTACCAAACAACAAAGCATTCGCCTGACCGCAATCAATACACCGTCCCCCTCTGCCCGTACGTGCGCCCGTTCCTCCTTTGCTATATCATCCGCAGCGGTGTACGCGAACGGTGCAGTTGACACATCGTACGATTATGCGGTACCGGAACTCGGCACGGTGCCTCTGCTCAACCAGGACGGCACAGGACGCGGGCCTGCCGTTTCCAGCGGCGCCAGTGACCAGGACAGCATCTTCTCCAAGACTTCTTCCCGCGGCAACAAGACGGAGGACAAAAAGGTACGTTAACCCCCTCTAAATGATCGCTAACCGCGCAGGACCAACGCTCGCGACAAGAGCAGTCTACGTATTAGCGTTATAATGATCAAAAATTTCCGATGCTCTTTTAGAACATGTAAAAATTGCTAATTAGCGAACAGTGTTTCAGAGAATGATTAAGGTAGAAACGTGTACCATAAAATCTCTTAACTTTTGACCGAGCGCAGCAGTTTATGAGTGCACAAATGAAAAAAAAAAAATGTTGATACAATGTTTCTCGCATACTCAACCACCTCAAATTTTAAAAATCGTCCTATGTCCGGCTTTCCGGGGCGAATACCCCACTGTGAGGCGGTAGAAACACGTTTCCAAGTTCTCAAACGTTCCTCAGCGACAGATTCAACCTCGCAAGTCACGTATTTAAACATTCTTTAGACAACTCGTCATCAGTCCACCACTCGTTGATTCGACAGACACGCTCGTACCAAAACGTAGAACACTCAAGTGTTTGAAAATGCGGGGACATCAGAGGTTTGCAACGCAACATCTACCTTAATTATGGTGCCTCTGTTTCAATAGTCGCGCCACACTCTGTGTGCATTATCATGAGAACCATGTTTTACGTTTCCTTTGTTTCAACGTCGAGTCGCATCAGCACGCAACGTGGCTTTAGTAAGCACGTTCGGAAGATCCACACGCGGAACGCAGATTAATTATAGCAACGTTGTGACGATTTGTTATGCGACGTATCAGAATTACTCTTCACACTCGGGTATTTCACGTTTTGTTGGAATCTTTAACGACACTTAATTATTGTTTCCCGCTTTGTTGACGCTAACGAGAAGGTTTTACATGATCGAGCACAACTTACCGAGTGCGTAGGAAAAAGTAGGGTTGCAGAAAAGTTTAAGCGTTCGGTGGGAGACCAAAGTTGTTTAATTAAGCAATCAACAGGTTGCGATCAAACGCAGCTCTCGTATTTTTATGAACTCCAACGAAGCAATGCGTGTAACACTGTGCGAATCAACAGCACGAAGAACAAATGTTATTCCTTATTTTCGATTCGTTTTCTCGTACCATCGATAACGAGACACCATGTAAGATCTGTCTGACCCTAAAAATTCCGTTTCCCCTTGCAGTCTTGCACTTTGTTTTCTCCTCGTATTTCGAGCCACTATACACAGTCTACGAAATTTTAGAACTAAGTTTATATGAAATTAAATTTTCGAGAAAATAAATATACTCCTTTTTAGCCTGAGACTTATTCTTTCAAAGTACAGAAAGCAGGATCGCTCCAACGTCATCCGATCGCCAATAATTTTCGTATATTTCTAACCGGAGATAGCAACGATACTTTTTAAGCATTTTCATCGCGCGCCAGCTCCCTCGATACTCTGATCTTTCCGTGCGCGTACCCTGATTCCATTTCACGGCAGGAAGTTATACAAAATGGCAACGAAACGGAGGCGGGGAAGGTGTAATGTCACGGCCGATAGAACGTCGTTTAACAAGGGAGGAAATAATCGCGACGTTAAATCGAGAACAAAGTGAACGGGACCGAAGTGCAGAAATTCAACTACGTTATCGCGCGATCCATAAATAATCACCGCCCTTGGCCGAATGTACTTGCATTTCTACAGCGGCCATTAAACGTGCACTCTATTCGTCGAGGGAAAGTTCGCAATTAATAATTTAAATCAATATAGCGGAACGAGTGCAAAACCATTTGGGGTGGATATACCTCCCGTGGGTACAGTATAACGTACCTCGTATCCGGAATACCGAAGCACACTGTTGCGAGGGGTCGTGGGGGAGCGGATGGAAAGAGTTCGTGGAAAAAAACGCCGAGAAGCTAGGCATCGCCGACGTCAAACGCGCGAGACGCTCCCCAGGGTTCTCTTTTAGCATAAAAAATCACCAGATCGCGAGTAAAGGTCGATAGAAGAGCGTAGGATCGATAGTGCGACCCATCTTAAATTGGCCAATAATCGTACGATGCCAATCGACTGGACGATTCACCCTGTCCGCAATAAGGAAGTAGGTATCGATATTTTGCACGTAACGTGCGAGCCTCCGTCATTGGTTATGCATTTTCTATGCACACGAAAACGACATATCGTAAAGGACAGCCAGTAAAAGTTTATGTCATGAGTTATAATACTCTCGTAGCTTAACCCTACACGAGACGAGGCAGGGGAAGTAAACAAAAAGTTCAAGCGATGCGGCTGCTACTTTGGCGATCTTTTAAAACAAGTTTCATAAATTATTAATGGTAGTATCTACCCAAATTCAGCAAATTAAATTACTTATTTTTTGCAAAAACGGAAAATTTTTCTCTTCGCTGACATAACGGATAGCAGATGTTCCGAACATCTGCCATAAAAAGTACGAATAAATTTGAAACGAATGCGATTATACCTGAAACTGGAAGGAAAGATATTAAATGAAAATTCTACGCTTGACAGTTTTTTAAATGAAATGTTTAAATATTAATTCGAAAGAAACCACAGATGAGATAGAATTAACTCTAACTCGTGGCTGTAAAGAACTCTCTGTGAAATGTGAATTTTATTTAAAAATTTTTAAATTGATCTTTGTGATCTGACAAGGTGAAAAAATTCCTTGATCGTTGAGCAAAGCGCTGGTTGATACGATTATTTAAATTCGTGACATTTTTTTCAACGCGAAACCGGAGGCAAACGATTAACATAACTAAGACGCCTAAACGAAACGTACAATAATCATTGCAATTTATTAACGTAGGAAAAGCTGGATCAAAAGCGGTCGGTTTGGAATGACCCATATATACTCATCAACCCGTGCGCGTTCTTTGTATATCGTTCGTACTGTTCGTAAATTTGGTGCGTACGTTTGAAATACGGTCGAATTAAATGCTTAGTGGGTACTATTTTAATCCGAGCATCAAAAACGAGCATGGCGTAAACTAAGCTCACAGTTTCCAACCGACTGACGCGCAAACAAGTAGCGCAGAGTGGGCTATTCGCTGGCGAACAAATAAAGTATCGCGTATTCAGCAACGTTTCCGCACAATCTGCAGAATCATTCGATTGATCGGTTCGCCGACATATAAACGAACTGCCGTCAACGGGATGCGTCGAACCCTTCCGCAGATACCCTCGGAACGACCCTCGTGGAATGTATCATCATTACGCGGTCCGGTGGCTTCCGGGCCAGTTCGCTCTGTTAATTGCGGAGAGAAAGCGCGTCGTGTAATCACGTTTGCAATCCTATCTCATCTCTCTCTCTCTCTTCCTCTGTTGATCTATCCTCCTTGCCTCTGTTCCCGTCTCTGTCGACTCGCGTGCCGACATTGCAAAAATATTACGCGGCAGAAAGGGGGTGGGGAGGGCGGGAAAAGGATGGTTGATTCGGCAACCTGCGCCTAAATCGTACCGCCGCGATCTGCCAGAATAAAAATACGCGGCGCCAAATTTGTAGCACGCCGGTGATTTATTTCTTCCAGCGGTTGCGGGCGGAGAACGCGCCCCGTTGACGACCATAGGCGTATTTTTCGAGAACACCGAACTCGTCGCGTGCATTTTCCGACGGATATCGAACCACAGATACCATCGAATCCTAAATCAACGACCATCGCGTGTAGGACGAAACGGATCGACCGATCGGATCTCGCCGGACTGAAATTCAAAATCGAAACTAACCGGATCGTCGGCGAATTCTTTATTCCGAAAACGTTAGCATCCATAGAAATATTGCACGTTTCAAAATCACAGTATATTAAACGGACAAGTATTCGTAATATTTTTCGTCGTTTAATGAATAAATATCGAACGGGTCATATTAAAAATATGTCTGCAACGATGGTGCGCATGGATAGACTTTCTATCAATTTCCTCGAGTTCTCGTCGAGCCACCGATTCCTTCGCGCGGATCCCTGCCCTAATACGGAATGTCTCCGCGTCTAAGGCACGTATCTACTAGGTAACCGACGAATTCACTGTACAGGGTGTCCTAGCAATCGTAGCGAAACCGAGGAAAGGTTGCTGAGCGTAGAAACGAATCGAAATACTTGACAAAATTAACATGATGCCAACAGTTCTACAAATTATCGTGAGACATTTTTTCGATTTCCTCCAAGCGTAAAAAGACATTTGAGAGAATTGAATTCGAGGACATAAAAGAATTCAAAGATTGCAAGTGTTTCTAGTTTAAATTATGTAAGATTTAATTGAAAAAGGTTCTGTCAAAGTTAAGAAAAAAATCACCCCTTTCTCGATGGTGGAGATTACTGAGACACCCCGTATGCAAGAGTCGGAACGAGAGTCTTTCACACTCCTTTCACACTTGCAACCCCTTCGAACCGGAGAGGAGCTATTCAGACGACCGTCAAATTCCTTCTTCCTAAGCTTAATATTCGAAAATGACTGCCTGCCGCGAACACGGGAATCGAGCTTTCTCGAGAGTCTGCAGGTTGAACGATGGATTCTCTAACGGCAGCTTGATCTCTTCTTGGCACGAAGACGCGCGCGTATCTACCGGATGGAAGGGATTTCGAATCGGTTGCGCGATTTCCGGGACGCGGAGCCAGATTGATTCGAGCACAATGCCCCGAAAGTGGACGTCTACGTCGGGATGTCTGCGCGTGATTGACACCCGACGCCGCCACTCGAAACAGTCAAAACATTTCGTGCGGGTGCGTCGGGCCTGGCCTTGACGCATCGTAGCGACGCCAATCATTGTCCCCCGGCGTGATCCGTCATTAGACCGAAACGATCGTCCTCCGTTTAACGCGGCAGGGTTGTCGCGTAACCTTTACAATCGTCCCGACGTCCAAAGTTATACCCGTCACGTTCGATTGGTCCTTTCGGTGACCTCTACGCGTTTTTTTTATTTCATACCCATTCGACAACAGTGAAAGTTGCGGAACAATCGAACGCGCAGGGACAATCGAGTATCGTTCCGCGGGATGATCGACTTTGCACGTTATAGCCTCCATTATTCATGCTCGACGTGCTCGTAAAGCTTGTCATAAACGACGAAATTGTTAATGTTTATTACGATCTACCCATTACCTACATAAAACCGAATCGTAATCGAAAAACGCCAGTTCTATAACAATTATAACATTACTTCGATTTCGTAACAGTTTTTAACAAGTACCCCTGACGCAGACTGATGCAAGAAGCGAGGCAACACTGTTTACCGCAATGATCAGAAACAGTTTTAACAGTTATAAGAGAAAGTTTCGACAAGGAGAAATATTTGACAAGAACATGTTACGTTCAAGTAATGGAACCTGCGAATAGTAGGGTGTTCCGATTAGAGTATCCGTTCGGGTAACAAAGGTTCGTAGCCGGAGTGTATTTCCGACGTCCCGGGAAGCCTGGAGGGTGTCGAACGACAAAGTCGATGACGAAGTAGAGCCTTTGCCAGGAGAAATTGGTCGGAATTTATAGCAGCAATCTCGTCACTTAAATTATTGTTAGCCTGTCGGGATCGTGTAATGTATCACGAGGAATTTACGGTCACGGAGATCTAGGGAATAATTCATCCATCGTCCACCCTCCGCGAGCCCTTTAATAGGTCTTGGCGCGGTTAGCGTGATCATAGATCGTTGATTATCGGCAGATACCACGAACGATGCATTGTTCTTTCCTGTTTCAGTCGCCGACTCAACAGGAGGTACTTTCAGCCCTGAAGAGACGTCTGGAGCAGACGAGCGTCCCACTCTTCCCACGGCATCGCCTCCGCATGCTCTCGAAACTTGCCGAAGGGGCCTTTGGAACGGTAACGACATCGTTATTATGTCCGGGCACATATCTATTTTAAATTAGACACGCCAGTACGATGGGCGCGACCGACGATTCGTCACGTCCACTTTGACGACGGATTACCATGCGTTACTTTTGCATTCTTATCTCCCTAGAACACCGAAACCACTCATTTCTATAAATATTTATGCAAGGGAGATCTTAGAAAGCGTTGTCACCATCAGTGTCCGAAGTAGAGTACTACCAATACCGTGTTTGGCCCAGAATCGATTACTTTTACTCCCGAATGTTCCATGTTCGTATCATCATCGCGCTAACGTAACAACAAACCAATGCTTCTCCATACAAATTGCGTAACGTTATCATGATACACTTCCTGCACCTCAAGTGTCGCTTTACCGCGCTGACGCATAATGTCGGGTACTCAAATACCGACGAGGCCCCCTCTCGAGGGTTGAATTACAAACGGCAGATATTGCAACGAACTGCAGGATACAACGCGCGACAAACGGCAGAGAGGTATCGTGGCGTCGCGGCGTCGATTTCGCGTCGAACAGCGTACGTAACCCCGACAGCTCTCCTTGCCGTCGCGTCGGTGAACGACGACAGAGAAATCAATCCGTTTGTTGGCCGTACGCGGGCAATTCGCCGCCGGCAGTGCGCAACAATACGTCGATTAACGAAGTGTCCACCCTGTTATTCTTCCCGTCACAATAGCGCCTCGTCTGGCTCGTCGAGGATAATCAGTTTAGAACGCGTTAGAGCGGCTAATAATTCCCTTTTGTTTCCTGTTCGGGCGCCGGTACGTCGTTAATGATCGACCGAGAGACGCTCCGCTCGCGTTTCGGCCGCGTCAGCCCGGAGCTGCGTCCGCAACTACGCGCGATTCGCGACTTCGAAAACGGACGCGTGCCACCCGTCGACCGCGTACACGACGCAAAATTAACCCTGGAATCGACTACAGCGAATATCTATTATCTTGCGTTTACGCACTGCGCGTAGAAATCAAGGGATCGCTGATTTTAGATCGAAAAATTGTCGATACTTGAGCTACTGCATCGCGCGTCTAATCTTGAGAAATAATTTTTTTAGCTCCTCAGTGAAAATTCATGTCACCCATATGTGGGTGATGTGTTAATCCTTCGACTTCCGGTTCGACTAACCGCGGCGACCAACGAAAATGTTTGGTACCGTACGAAAGTTACGCGATAAATTCGCGAGCAACGAGTAATCGCGTTCGGGGATCATCCATTCTCGTTAGACGAATTTATGACTTTTAACGAGCCTGCTGGTTCCTCGTCTTTTATTCCGTAATAAATGCAACCGGGCGCCGGGCCAACGGTGCCGGGCATTGCGCGGAACGAATTTTTTTTCGTTCGCCTAGAAACGATTCCCGTGTAACGCAAACAAATTATGTCCATTAAAGGTGTACGTGGCGGAAGCGGAGGGGATCCCGGAATACGGGACGACGACCACCGTCGGCAAGCGTCTCGTCGCCGTCAAATTTTTACTGCCGGAAGCCAGCGAAAAGGAAAAGTGAGTATACCACGCGTGCACCTTCCATCGTTCACGCGGAATTTCCATTCCGTTTCGTTGTTACAGCTCGATCGTATGACCGTCGCTTCTATCGTCTCGTTATTCCTCTATGGTGGGCGATAAACATTTTACAGCCGTAGAGAATGTTCGGTTACGCGGAACACGACTTTTATCGCGCGATTCGTCCCGGCCATTCGGCATAAGTGGATCTTTAACGGCTAATGAATTGCTGAAAAATAGCTCGGGGATCGCGAATACCAAAGGCAAAGTTCAAACTTTTAATTTGACCCAATATATCGCGAAAGTTCTCCCACGCGTAGTCTCGATGAACAGCATGTCTCATGGAAACGAAAGACCCAAGTTCCCGAACCGAAGTAATATCATTTTTTTTTCCTTCCCATTGCTACTGGGAAGCTCCGTTGCACCAAATTTCCGCGAAATTCACCAAATTTTCATTCCGTAGACTTTCCAAACGAGGTAACACGGAAACACCGCGCGCCGGGAATCGGATTTTACGTCGACGCGAGAAAACTACGGAGATTGTTAAGGTGGAAATGGACTATTGCACCGTCCGACGGTGTCCGTTTCGCGAAATAACCGTAAGATTTTCGCGCGAAGTTCCGGCATTTCGTTTGCATACCCGTGCAGAGCAAACGACTTGGCCGATTCGATTAGTCCGTACCGCGACGTACTTTCGTGTAAAGGAAACTGCTCTTCTCCCAGGAGCGTATATACGCGCGAGAAGCCGCGTTTCCACGCAGGATCGTTACTTCGGGCTTACTTACGATCGAGTTGGTAATGGCACTCTCGCGTGATAGCTTAATGCGACCGTTAACAAAACTACCGAGGCCCGGTGTATCGATTCCCCATAAACTGCGAATTCTGGTGCGTAGCGACGTCGCGGCATCTTCGAGCTGCGTGGGCGAGACCGACGGTCTTCGAGGATTTTCCAACAAGAATGGAAATACGATATCGTTCGAATAACCAGCGCGATATTTGTTAAATTACGATCAGACTTCAGTATGTAGGGATCCGCGTTACTCGAGCAGTAGCAGTACTTGGTAAATTTATTCTTAATCGGGTAAATAAACCCATCAGCCAAATATGGTTGTGAAGTCGACGCGTTAACCGAGGGTCCCCATTCGTGTTTCAATTCGCCTTATCGTATCGGTCGCGTTCTCGAGCGCCCCGGTGCCCCCTTATCGTTCCATCAATTTCATTAGCGCAATCTTCGTTACGGCGGATACGAGCGACGCAATTAATTTTTCCAATGAATATTCACGGCCGCGAAATGAGGCAACCGAGGAACGCGAAGTCTGGCCGCGAATGAAACGAAAGCAATACGATTTGGGTTAGTTAAACGTTTGTCGCGCCGATGACTCGCAATATTGACGGACAAAACAGGCCACCGGTCGAGATAAACCGGCGAATTCACGATTTCAATTAAAACCTGATAATTTTCGAATTACGTTACTGAAAATTTAATTAACGGAATGAAAAGTTTCTCCGCCGTTTCCCTCTGGGCGCTGATAATACGATCATAGAATCATACCACGGTGCACCTGCAAAATTTCAGGCATTGTTCAACGGCGCGGGTCAAAGTTAAATAAACCCGCCGAGAAAAACTACGCTATTTTCAATGACAAACAAAGTATAAACGGAACAGAACATAAAAGACCAGTGTCGACGGTAGCGTAAACGCGGCGGGATCAAAGAATACACCAACGCGCGCCATGTTTTCATCGGGAACGCGCCAGAAAGGGGCAAAATTTTATTCGAATAATAGATGACGAGCAGAAACGCGATACAGCGATTTATTTTAATGAATTTATTGAAGCTATTCACACAAATTTTTATTACTTTCTGCGCCAAGTATAACAGCATAGTATAATTCACATTGCAGATATTGGATTGAACGCTGTTTATCTTTATTCGTTTCTAGAAATTTATGACTTTTGTTCGTCTCTGAAACGTGCCAGAAAACTTTAATTAATTTTATGATTAATTTTATGATAGTTTTTTCACGCAAAAGATTCACAAACTTTGCCTCTTTACCACTCGCATAGTGGTCTAACCCCTTAACAAGAACCGTGAGCGCCTTTGTCTTTATTCCTTGGAAGGATCTCTCCGATCGCGTGGTCGCGGTGGATGCACGAGGTGGAAAAGGACGTGGGGAAATGGAGCAGGCCTCCGGTCACGATAGGGGCGCGATAAGTCATCCTCTCGGCGGGAGACTTGTTGCGTGAGCAGACGCCGAGGAACCGTGGAAACGCTACGGATCGGATCCGATCGTTTCGGTTTTTATTTATGACGGTGCGTGAGGCGCGCCTTTCGGGTACACCGATGTTTACACAAATCACGATAAACCGTGGCGAGCGGGAGTACATTAACAGAAACGATCGCTCTATGTGATAAATCGAACGCGTTCTACCTTTTGGAAACGCTGCGGGTGGAATTTCGATATTTACCGGGTCACGAGATTCGTGAAAACGATCGCTAAATTTTGTCATGTTTGACATCGGCTATCTTTGGGTCTAGCGATTTCTGAAATATCGTAGACTCGAACTAGAAAAGATTCAAGAGAACCAAAGACTAAGTTGTTCACTCTCGATGATAGGAAAGTGGCTGGTAATTCTGAATCTTTCAACCTTTGTGTAAAAGAGCCAGGACTGATTCAACTAAAGGAGGTGTAACACTAGTCGAGTTACTACGGAATATTATGGACTAGAACCAAATAGAAAATACCCAAAGAGACACGTTATTTGAAATTGTAATCTAGACAAGGATTTCACCCGTGACTAAAACCAAACGTTGATATGGAAAATAGGCTTTTTTATGACGAACAAATCCATTCCGCGACCCTCAGTAAGGAACAAATCGTCTTCGCGCGATATCGCCGGAATTAGTTACGAACTGCCAGGGGCTTAAAAGTCTTCGAAGCGAATCATCTTTTTGCGCCGTTTCGATCCCCTTTCAGCAAACATCAGATAACTCATTCGCGCCGACGAAACTTCACTTTTGCTCCCGACACGGAGTTTCTCGTTCACAAAAGCCCAAACTGCTACGATATCCGATGGACGTCGTCGATTTTCGTCGGAAGGAAGCTTTGTCATCTGCTTCGGCGGATTCGCTCGGCCCTCCCTGTCCCTCCTCCTCCTCCTCCTCTCTGTTAACTTCCCTCCCCTCCTCTGGTCTCCACTTTCGCGTCGCCACGAAGCGCGCCGAACTCTCGATACCCTATCTCCCCGGTCATTGTATGCAAATCTATTCCATTCGTGGAATCGAACTGGCCTTTTTCTGATGTCTAGCTTGATAGCCGCGAGAACGATCGTCTTCGCCGGTATATCTGGACGTTTCACCGCCGTGGGGTTTCCTCTATAAACGACGCGGCATGCTGCTGGGGACCGTGTCCTCGCTTTCGGAAGAAACCAGGACATTCGGTACGAACCTACGCTATGAATTTTATGCTCGGGACAGCCATTTGGAGTGGACGGTCTTTCGATGCGCTCTGAATGGTCTTGCATCGCGACCTACGTTACTTCTTGCGCTGTTAGCGAAATGGATACGATTCCGTTGCATCGTATCCGGTAGCCAGCGCGAATTTCGCGGTTGGCCCCGATATCGAGGGAAGATTCCTCCGAAGAAATGATTCTTAACCTTCTGTAACCTACTGTTCTTTTTCACAAAGATGGTGTAATAGGGAAATGGCGAAGAGCAACAGGAATGTCGATGGTTTTTTTGGAAATCAAAACCAAATTGTTTATAGGATGTCGATAGGGAAGCTTCGAATCTTATTGTGTGTTTTGTCACAGATTCGAACTAATTCGAAAGTCTCGATTGTCTTGATCGTTTTCAAATTTTTGACAATATCGGTAAGCGTAAGTTTCGAGTACTGAGTGAACGATATGAATTTAAAAAAATCTGTGAAGTTACGGTTATCATAAATACCCTAGACGGCGAATTCAATTGCTCGGATCGTATTAATAAGTAATTGCGATCGAATCTGTTAAGGTTGGATTTCCAACGCGACGTCAGAATTTTGGCAGCCCTGGAGGATCGCAACATCGCCAGAGTCCTGGGAGCCTGTTGCCGCGAGGAGCCCTACTGTCTGGTGATGGAGTACTTGGAACACGGAGATCTCAATCAATTTCTCAAGACCCATATCACTGCCGAGGACGCCCATTCTATGCCGATCGGCGTCAAAACACTCAGGTAATCGTAGACTTCAATTATCGATAAAGATAAAAGTTTGATGAGAAAGTTTATCATAGAACCCAGACGCAAAGAATTTTATCGTGGGTCAAAAATGACTGTAACTGGGAAACAGGGTCAGATCCCATCGTTAAAATGGGCCCCCAGTGTCGCGATACGTTCTGCATATCCGGTGACTCGATCCCTCAGCGAACCAAGATCGCGTCTAACGAAAGGAATCTGAATTTCCGCGGATTTGACATCGTTTTTTGCGTTCGGCTCGTTAACGGCACAAAGCTGCAGGTGTCTCGTATCGAGTAGCGCATGAAAATTAATCATGCTGCACGGAGAATTTCAATGCAATTCCCCTACGAAGCATCAGCTTCGTTGCCGTGAGCCGAGATTCAGTTTCATCCGCTGTGGCAAGGCGTCGCGAAGTTAACACCCAATAAGTTTCTCTCAGACCGGAGTTTGAAGCGTTTATTAATCGTGAGCGACGTAGCCTTCGCGCAGACACCGGGTCCTTCGCGTTCCGTCGTTTCCACGACCCTGGCAACCCCTTTCCAACCCCTCCGCAACGCCCCGAAAAGCTACAGCCTCGCGGCGCAACTTTGCCCTCCCACGACTCACGCCGTTTCCTCGTTTCAGTTTCAACTGTCTCATCTACATGGCGGCTCAGATCGCGTCGGGCATGCGGTACCTGGAGAATCTGAACTTCGTACACCGGGATCTAGCTACTAGGTGAGTACGGCAGAAGTTCCGGGCGAACGTATCCGCACGGATCTCTCTCTTTCCCACGAGGATGAACGCGTCTTAGCTACGCGCAACCAAACTGTCGTCGTCGCCATCTCCGTGCAGATGTTTTGTCCTTCTGCGAGAGATACGTAAACGTTGTTTCGACTTCGCGCAATGGCAAACGCGTTAACGCGTTTCGGATGTACGTGTAAACGTCGCCCTTTAATCACCTCCGCCTCGTGCACCTAGCGAATCCAGGGTTTCACTCCTCATAGGTGGATTCAAGTACGAATACTAAAAGTAGTTCGATCCTTCTTCGGATTATAGCTAAACAGCGAATCCAACGAGTGAACATTCAAAATTTTAATCATTTAATTTTCTACGCCCGCTCCATTTATATTATTATCTCTTTAACTCCATCTTTCAACAATGGTTTAAAACGTGTAATCGTAAGGTAAGTTGTACATTATTTGTCCTGCATCTTATAAACGAATCCTACTGACCGAGAAACGTCATTAGTGCATCTTTTTGTGACATATACTTCACATGTATGTCAAATTTCCAATCAATAGATTTATTGATTCCCGAGATATCGTGTCACCTACTTGGAAAATGTCATTTCCAGAAGAATGGTTTTAAAATTTGGCGTACAATCGCTGCGAGAGTACGTACACAATTTGATTCAAAGTCCTATAATATTAACAATTTTACAAAATATTAATGTAACAAAAATGTTGATTTGTTTTATTCTCAAGATGAACCGTTTAAAGTTCGTCACGCGATGTTAGAGTATAGAGAATTTTTTAAAATTTATCTGATATTGCCTCATGCTTGTAATATCGAGTATCCGTCGAACCAGTATTGATTGCAGACAACTAGGGCAAGCAAATTGTGAAAAGAACGCGTTGACATACAACGGAAGTAATTAATTTCATGTTTGTAAGATAGAGTGGTGCTTATAACAAATTAGAAGCAGGTACTTGACGATACGAAAACTACGAGTTTTATTTTCTTCGACCACATACAGTAGAGAGTTCGGTGTAAATTCCTGCAACATTGTTAATTGTACGAATTTCAGCGTAATGTTTTTAAAAATTGAAATTTAAAAGAAAATACAGAAAGGGAATAATGAATCTTTTTTAAATTCTGTTGTACGTGAGTCTATGATTTATGTAAAAAGTGTTCCCAACGATTCGTTAATTTTACTTGTTACCCAAGGCAAAATGTTCTAATTGCCTGAATACAGCATAGTTCTTCCCAACAATTAACAAAGTTATGAAATCGCAACTATCTCACGAAGAAAGGTGACGTTGTTTGGAAAGTCATAAACAGCCATTAAAACAAGTCGAAAGTCCGGTATCCACCGCCTCTGCTGTACACTTAGGTTGAAATTAAATTATAGCTTTCCCAGGGTGAATTTCCATAAGCCCCAAAACAAACGAAGCTAGAACCCCTCATGGGAAATCAACGATTCGTTAGTGATCCGTCGAGCGGAAAACAGCAAGAACGGTAGCTTATTTTCCTGGAAAATAACAATTAAGACGTGGCTCAATTAATACGATCACCGGTCTAATTGAACAAACTCTTAGGTTGCGGTTGAGCATTTTGCTAATTATTACACAAATTTAGTTCGAAGACCTTTCGCCTATATTCTGACGATGTTTAATAAGTCTTTATTACCTCAATACAAAGCCTGACCGCTTACAGTATTTAATTAAGACTGAGAACAAGTATCCAAAGTATTAATTAAATTAATATAATATGTGTCCGTGAAACGATAAAATACTTTATCAAAAAAGACAGCTGCATTTTTTCAGTCTGTCGTAACTACAAAGTATCTCGATTTCTTTCTTCGAAGAATCTGTATAACTGACACTGTGAGTCTTAACAGTTGCCTATCTTGCGCGAAATTGTCTTGCCTCGAATCTTTTCGCAGTGTTTGGACCAGAATAACGTTCAATTCGATAGGAAGATTCGATAAACTTTTATAGAGTGTACACGGAATATCGCTCCGAAAGAGAATTTTCGTTGGTTAATGCAAGGCGTTTCCAATTCTATGGAACGATCTAATATCGACAATGGTCAATTTCCTTTTGATACGTTTAACGTGTCGCTCGATTTACGATTATTGTTTCAGTGATTTTTCTTAAATATCGTGCAATTACAATTAAAAATCCGATTTGAACAATTTCTAAAACAAAACCTGCCTCTGTCGACGCTTAATTACTTTATTCAGTTTTAAAATGAATTTTACTCAAAGATATTCACACTGCATTCGATATCGATTGCCTGTGAACAAAAAAATATAAATATTGTTGACAGATTAGTTTAGTACCATATTGTTTGACGGTCTCTGGTGAACTCTGACATCCTACGTAAGGCGTACAATATTCAGGACCAAGAACCCTTGACTTTCACAAACAAAAGCGTATACAGCCAGTATGCAACGAAACCCATCCACGTTCCTGTTATTGAAATGCAATGGCCATCCTGTCGAATCGATGGGAAGTATAGATTCACGTATGTGTACGTGTGCTCCACATACATATTCACTCTAACCGCGGTGCTCTTACAGCACGTGGAACCTAGTTTCCGGTTGACCAGTGTCTCTCAAACGACCTCTCGTAAATCTTAATAGAATACCAGGATGCGCTTCCTGTGCGCTTGGCGTGGTATTATTACGACACTGCACGTGCTTCCAAATGCCTGTAGGACGATTTAAGTCGATGATTGGGCCACGATCCTCACCATCTCTCGAATCTACGACACCACGCCCGATTTATCGATACCTTTCACCAATCATGCACCCAGGGAAAACAATAGCACAGAAATTGGCAAATTTTGGACCAGTCTGGCTATTGTAAATTTAATTTATAGTATAGTTTATTATAAAAAGATACACAATTATTACTAAAAATAGGGAATCCAGTTATTCCGGAAAAGTGATTATAATTATGGTTAAACGTAGGACTGGTTCTTGTAGATTGTTGGGTTTGTTCAAATACAAGCTGTTCCCACCCGATTTTCTATTGTAGGGCGGAAATTCGTAAAATGAGAACCACCTGTAAATTTAAAATACCACGTAACATTATTGTGCAGTTACTCTTAACAGCGTTAGCGTGGTAACTGCATAGCGTAAATTTGAATCTACATAAACGCGCGCGTACAGAAGTACAGCTTGGCGGGACAACGTTCGTAAAACCGAGACATAAAATTCGTAAAAACGAGAATTTGTGAAGCGAGAACTACCTGTGTTCGTAAGAATCTTAAAAAATGTTTCAAATAAACATTAGAGAGAACGAAATGTTACGTAAAATGGTTAAATAAACGCTCGCTCTACCTTCTCTAATAAAGAGAACGCTAAATGAAACTTTATTCCTTGCGTACTTAAACCAGATTTATAACGTGCATCGTATATTGTTTTGCTTGAGACATTGTTACCTTGAATTAAAACAGCATTAAAGTAACGTCTCCCTAATGAAAATATATTCTCGCTTATAGTCTTCCATTTAAAATACGAAGACTAATTAATATCACAATTTTGGTAATACTATGACGACGTAGGTATAACTGTTGTAAAATGATTGTCGAGTCATCCGAAAACACCTCGCGAATGGTAAAAAAATAGCATTACAATTGGCAAATTTGATGTTGCATCGGTATGTGATATTTGCACCCACGGAAAAATGGAACGCAGCACACGGAATATTAATGAGAAAGGTATAGTTGTGAAAAAAGAGAATTTACTCGTCGAATACTCTGAAATTGTTCGACCGAATAACAGATGGATATCGCGTTTACAAATTTTAGTTTGTTGTTCGATGCGAAACGCTGTGTCGAATTCGTGACGCGCGAGCGGATCCTATTCTCGCGAGGCTCGTTCGATTTTCGAGAATTACGCGACGAGTCATTAGAGGCGTCCGCGAAAACATTTAACCCGGCTTTTACGAGGCTCATCGACAAGTCGAACGATCCGTTGACGCCCAATGGAACCAGAGATCGCGGCGAATCCACTTGCAAAAGGAATCAGAATTTCAACAGCGGATCCGGAATTTAATCAAAATGTAATGCCCGACGCTTAACGTCCGACTCGATGGTAGGCGTCGACGTGACGAACCGACAATTTCCGGTGAAACATATGTCTCTGCAGGAATTTTACTACGGCGCGTAAATTCTTCGCGGCTATGCGAGTCGAAAGAAGAACGCAAATGTCCGCAATGCGCGCGCGTGATCCCGTTTCGAAAATGCAATTCGTTTCGTGCATAACACGGTACGTAAAAATGAAAATTTACGTTCGTTTCCGATAAGCCGGGAGAAAAAATCTGTTCTGTTAATAACTAGGATATTCGTTTAAAATACATCACCGGTAGCTTATGCAGGATATACACTGCGTGTCATAACTATAAAATAACCCTAAAGTTTTATATGTTGCTATTAAAATGATTAAAAGCAAAGTGTACCATATTTGAAATTGGAAGATAATGAAAAAGGAAGAAGTACAGAAAGCTAATTTATTCTTGTGCAATTTCACGTATTTTCAAATTATTTTTTATATTTATATACAGGATACAACATTCGAATGCTTGGTTTTATAGTTATGAAACAATAACGAATCAGTTTTCTGGAATAAATATAATTCAATTGTTTTTAAGGGAACATAGATTACTAATCTAAAATATGGTATATTTCGTTTCTTTAAATTTCAACAAGAATATATATAAAATTGAAAATTTTTGGTTTTATAGTTATGACACGTAGTGTATACGGAAACAATTTGCTTTCGAACTCTGTAACGAAAACTCATCTTCCTGTAAATCGTACGCGAAGTGACCCATTATCGTGACCGAATCGGGTGATACGAGGGCGCAAAAGGGTTGTTATTTGGTACGCTCGGCTGATGAAAATCTGGGGACACAAAGGGAAAGGAATCAATTCGAAGAGGCGAAAGTACATACACGTATGTGTCGTCGGGGCTCCGCAACTCTGGACTTTTATCCTAACACCCGCCAGCCAATTTCTCCCGGCACCTTATTTTATTCGCGAGTGCTCGTCGTATAAAGTCATTCTCAGAGCCGGACCGAGTGGAAAAGAGGAAAGAATCGATTGCTGATCAAACGGTAATGCAATTCAATTGGCCCGGTTGAAGGAAGAACGAACGAGAGCGAACGGAAGGGTTCCTAGCGATCGTATGTGTGTGTGTGTGAGCTTGGTACACGCGCGCGTTCGTAATAGCTTGGCGAAGGAGAGAGGAACGTGCGTGTGATCGGGTATAAAAGTATATAGGAACGCGCGTATGGGTGAAACACTTAAGGGTAGAGAGAAAGACGATAGAAAGGACCGGGTGGAGGTAGCAGCCAGAGCGGTATTCGGTGTGGTCGAGGCGATAGCGGTGATACCAGTGGTGGTGGTGTTACCAGAAACAGTGATAGTGGTCGCACACGCCGCAAGAGCGTGTAGCTCTACCGTGGAGAACGACGAAGACTCAATGTAGGCACTCCACCCCCGAGTAAGCGGGACTGCCTTTGTTCCGACTTCGATTACAAATGTAGAGAATGGCTTTCTCTGACTCCCACCACTTTCCCCAACGGCCTTTCTTCTTTTGCTCTCGTCCTTTTCTTTCTAAGATCGTTCACCTTTCCCTGCGCCCGTTCCCAACGACAAGCTGACCCCCCGTACTTACCTTTCGATCTAACGTCGAGGCATCGCGAGGTCGAAGTCCTACCGATCACACGCCGCCACGACTCCAAGGGAAGCCCCTTGCTCGACCTAACGCCGCTTCTAACGTTAAAGTATCACCAAAGGCGCACTCCAACGCAACGAGAATCGATAATAGCCATAAGAGGAGACTCTTCTCGATTGTCGGGGGAAATGACGGGAAAATGGATACTCTCTGTCTTCGGGGAAATGTCTTCCACTGTCTACGCGCCGGCGGAATTCTTTTGTCCGACTGAATTGTACCTTTCGAATACGACTGAACCTCCGTTCTATTAATAAAGAGATAAGACTATTTGGACGAGGGAATACTTCGAATAATAGAAGTTTTCATCTTGGAAAAAGTAGAATGTCAAAATTCACAATGTAGTTAAGGACAATCACCCTATATCAACGACCTGAGTAGGAAGGAATGGAGTCAGAAATAAAAACACGCGATAACAAATTTTTCTCAAGAAAAATTGCAAGAATTTTATGAGAGATATATAATTATATATCTATAATTATTCGCCGAAAAATACTGTTGATTCGCGTCGTGTATGCGTACTGGCAGAGGCAGAATTGCTCGTAGGACGATATCCTACAAGGCGTACAAAGACTATAAGATCCACCGAGTGAACATTGCTTATTGCATTAACGTTCTGACCCGGGACTTCGGTGGATCAGGTCACCGTCGTAGTCGGTGAACTCCAAGAGCGTGGTATAGCCAATAACAGTGATCAATAAAGCGCGGCTAATTACCTAGGTTCTGCCTCCAAATTGGAGCTTTGTTCCGCCGACGAAATTAATTGACTCTATTCACTCGATAACGCTGGATACTCGAACACCGTTCAGTTGCTCGTTTGTCTCGGTGAGAATTATAGTTCGTCTTTGAAACCAAAAGGCAGTCACCTTCTGAAACCAGAATCCAATGCTGCTAGACAGACATTTCGTGGTATACGGGTGTCTTCTATGAAGACACAAATTTACTCCCGTTCGCACCAACGAAATGGATACGGATCGCGTTCGACCACCGAGCAATTCATCGATCACCGATTCGCTTCTATTAAGATCCTGTCTAGTCTTGGAACTCCAAATTCACTACGAGAGTAAATAACCCTTTGTCGTTTTCTTTCTTCATTTTTAATAGTCACGGACTATGAATTTTTCAATCGCTGTGCATACGGTTCTCGTCGAAATCAATACATTCGCTTCTCGTAAATACGATCCCTTAACTGTTGCCGAGGAGCGCAGTACCCAGATCTTTAGGACGAATTAGAGCGTAATTAAGCACAGCTCGGGCTCAGAACGCGCCAAACTAAATTGTGCCCTAGAAATGTACAATAGCGAGTGTATAAATCCGTTCACGTACGCGTTACGTCACCGTCTGCATCTAGATCCGCATTCTCCGTCGACCACGAACCTTATCCCGCCTCATAACGATCCACAATGATCATTCAGCGATCCAACCCCGTTGCCGGTAAAGTTTGCCGCAACGCTACGTTCAATTGTACAGTTGCGTGTGCTTGTACAGGAAACGTAGCTCATCCACACGTACGTGCAAATGCAGCCCGCAGGCAGCCATTCCTGCTTCCGGTCGGCTGCCATGCACAGAATGCGTACGCGTATGCAGATTGGCGGCCGCGCTATGCACCCCACATACCGACGAGAGATCGATTCGATCCTGCCTTTTTCATTCGCAATGAATCGGTCGGAAAAGTATTCGGGGATTCTCCGGCTGCCCGAGTCAAAACTGATTCGCATGTCTGCGGCCCGAGCCTAGAATAATCCCAAAGTATGCGTTCTGTGAAAGAGGGTAGCATACGCGTGGCCTGATCTCGACAAATTATACCTCCGAACATCGAATACAAGTTTTAGATATAAAGTTTTAAGAATCTTTACCCAAAATTCGCCATACAGAAATCTGAGAAACGCCTAATTCCAAACTAAACGACAAATTGTGATTTCTGATTGTCAACAGTTAGTATAAAACCGGAGGCAAAAAATTCCCTATCGCAATATTCAAAGCGTTCCCAACAGTGCCTATATCGTCCGAGATTCTCTTATAGCTTCCCTTTGAGCCTGTGCACGAGCAAACTGCGGTTAAAGCGAAAGTCACGGGCGAAAAATGGCGTCGTTGATCGTCCTCCTGTCGGCGAATAGCGTACAGAATTTAACGGAATAGTAATTTCATGGACAAAATGAAATTGGCGATTGAAGAGAAAATTAGAAAATTATTAATAATGATAAAAGCCCCGGTCGTTGATGCCTCGAAGTTAATTAAATGGCGTCCGTTAAATGTTCATAGAACGGAGTGGGACGATTCGTTGTATTCATCGATACCATGATTTCGATTACAGGAATTGCTTGGTGGGCAAAGCTTATCACATCAAAATCTCGGATTTCGGTACGGACAACGAGTTGTACGCATGCGATTATTACAAAGTCGACGGCGCTGTGCCCCTGCCGATACGCTGGATGGCCTGGGAATCCATATTTCTGGTAAGCTTCGTTCGCACGTTCCAAATAAAACGCGATACACGCGTTTGACGCAGCACGAATATTATTTTATTAACCGTTATTGCGGTTATTACTTATTTACGAATTGTCAAACTGGCAGATACGATATGCACATACAAAATTGATTTTATCATTATTCGCGATGTTTATACAAATTGTCCCGTTCAATAATTCAGACGCTAATTGAATAACTGCTTCGATTGTGTTCGTTTTAACGTTTCTGTAATCGTTGTTGTCTTGTTATCTCCACGCGTAACCATCCCCTATCGTATAATTTTTCAAGATATCAATTTGATAAATTATCGCTGACATTAGCCTCATGAAACAGTTGTAGACTTTATTGTATCGGTCAAAGAAATTTTCAACAGTTCTTGAATTAATATATGTAAAACGGAGGCATAAAGTAAGTGAATTGTTATTGGACATCAAAACCAATTAATGTAACAATTCGCGCACTAATTACTCTATCAATTGTGTAGCTCAAACAAAATTTTCTTATTGAAATATTAATCAAATGGAACGTTCGAAACGACAATTGTACTAAAAGCAATTTATACTTCAGTATCCATTTCATAATTCATTAGTTTCCATTTCATAATTAATTCCATTACCCGTTTACTTAATTAATATCTATTTTCTGAAAAATTACCGAGTATAATTATTAACGTCCCATTATGAACTTATTAATTCAATCATAATAAAAAATGTAATCGTAATTAATCGTAATCATTAATCGGATTGAATTTTTCCCCGACGTTACGCGTACACGAATGACCGTCACGTACGCGCAATCAGTTGCATTCGCTTTCCCGGAAAGAGAACTAATCGAGCAAGTCGCGCACGCGCGTGGAATGGGAAAAAAAGACAAAACGAAAATTACCCAGTCTGTCCGTCGAAGAATTCCTCTCTGAAATCGAATGTAACTGACCTGAGACGACTGACGATTTAAATTCCACCGCGTAAGCAGTAAGCGATAATCGATACGATCTTCGCAGGGCAAGTACACGACGAAGAGTGACGTATGGGCGTTCGCGGTGACCCTGTGGGAGATCTTGAACCTTGGCAGACGGGTTCCGTACGAGCACTTGTCGGACGAGGAAGTGGTGCAGAGCCTGCGACGACTGCATCGCGCCGCGGACTGCACCGACACCGGTGGCGAGAACAACGTATGCAAAGAGAATACCGATAACCTTTTCGACTATCTGCCCAGACCTACCGCGTGCTCGAAGGATATTTACGATCTGATGCTCGAGTGCTGGCGACGAGAGGAAAACGAAAGGCCCACCTTCCGGGAGATTTCGATGTTCCTGCAGCGGAAGAACCTCGGCTACGCGCCCACGTCCTGATATTGAATGTACCGCGACGTCGATGAGCACGATGTTCTTGGCGTTTGCCGCTCCTGCCCGGCTGAAAATCGCTCGAACACTCACCGAGAGACCGTCGACGACGCGATGTACCCTCATTGGATTACCATGAGAACCAAGTTCTGATTCTTTTGGCGGGAACGAGCTTTTCACTCGGTCGAACGGACGGATCGAAGGGAACGAGACATCGAAGAAGCGGATACAACGACAACGGTCCAATCTTGGTTTCCAGCAACGAAGTTGAACCTCAGGAGACTCGGTTGTCGCTCGAAATCTCGACGATACCGACGGGTTCGCCTGCTTCGAACCCGATTCGAGGAAACCAATGGCAAACGCGGGATTTTGTCGTTAGCTGGCGAAGACTGACCTCCGTAGAACTCGAAACAACGGAAAGGTTAGTCGGGAGTTCGGGTGTTTTTCGCTTTCGTACGTAAGAACGAGCGCGCAAGACCGTCGGGGCGCAAGTCGACGTCGAACAATGCGAGAGCATTCGATGAACTGTTGTTTAGACGTTAAGATCTCTAGGGAATACAAACGTGAAACTGTGAATTCGACAATCGAGCGAGAGGACGCGAGGCGACCTTTGTTCACCAGGGGTACCATTTTGCGCCAAGTTCCGTGAAACGCGTCGCGTAATGATCGTCGAAAATTTAGGAGCAATATCGTGTAATCGTAATACAGCTGTGAACATTCCTGCATGGATTAAAGATACATCTATATCTTCGCGGTAAATAAGGATTACTCGTTACTTAAGGAATTAGTGGTTTCTTACAGTCATGAACAAAATAATAGCACGCGTCGAACTTCTAATTTCTTAAAGATCACTCAGGGTTCCATAATTGTAGCAAATGGTACATAAACGTTACGATACAGGGAGAAGGAAACTGCTATTGAATCGGTCTTCGTAAAAATGTATATTCTTAAATGTACAGATTTTTAGAAAATGCAAAAAAAAACGTTTTTAACCCGACAAAGTAGAAACCTCCTTAAGTGTGCAATCGTTTCGCTTCTTCCCTCGATAATGTTCGCGTCGCGGACCCGAGCCAACGAACATTAGCGAGGGATCACTGTACCAATTTACCTAATATGGCAGAATGTGGAGACGATCTGATTTAATGCCAGTTTCTCCGTTCTTGGACCGTTTGCTGCAATTAAGATCCTAAGTTCTGTTTGAGAAACTGAAGACAGCCCGCGCGTGCTATTATTTTGTATCTGAAACGATGTTGTTCCCGTTCGTAAATAAATGAACACAGGAAAACTGCAATACGGTAACTAAAAATATCAAACTCCATTGCGGAAGAAGTCGTTGATCGGAAGAAAAAAAAAATGAAAATGATATATACGTATATGAAACATGTGAGTATGAATGCGTGTGTTCGTGGACGCGTAGGTGGTTACAATTTCTCATCGTGCGTAAATTTATCGTAATCGGTAGGCGTTCGGTAGGCTTGCTTCGAATTTGGTTTGTCGAAGTAAACGAAGACTGTCGAATTTTGTGTAACTAACAGACACGATTAAAGGGGCTCTCTTGTCGCGTGCACGACGAAACCGTATCAAAATCTCGCGTAGATAATTGTTTCTCGGCTGGTATACCGACGAATCAGATTGCGTTTGTTCAGATTCGACGGTGATACTCGTAAGGAAAAAACCCTAAGAGCGATAGAGCTTCTTATGCTGTAGCTGGCGACGTATACATAGTTTTAGATGCTACTACCTAATAATTCACGAGATATTTAATGTTAAATCTCGGTACATTGATATTCGGGGTGTTCGGCCACCCCTGGGAAAAATTTGAACGTGAGATTCTAGAGGCCAAAATAAGACGAAAATCAAGAATACCAATTTGTTGATGGAGGCTTCGTTAAAAAGTTATTAACGTTTAAAGTTCCGCCCGTTCTGAATTTTTTTCTCGAGAATGCGCAGGATTTCGGGGATATGTCCATTCACCAAAAATGATTGTAATTGACCCCCGCAACCGAAAATAATTTTTTCAAAATGATTTGAAATTTTTGAATAACTTTTTAACGTAGCGTCAATCAGGAAATTGATATTCTTGATTGTCGTCTTATTTTGGTCTCTAAAATCTCCCATTAAAATTTTTTCCAGAGGTGACCGAGCACCCTGTATATCGTAGCATAAGCTAGGTATGTCCGATTCTGACACGAATCGACTTTTTTTTAGTCAAGATTACTCGGATTCGTCCAGCCCTCCCGTAGCGAACTTGTTATATAAATTTGTATATTACCTATCTGTTGTAGTTACGTTCGTAACGACGTTAAATAAGTAAGAATAAAATAAAAATATCTCCTGAATTATTAGCCGGTAGCATCTAAAATCACGTATCGCCTAGCGTCTGTATAACAAGCTCTACGGGCGTGCAGAAAATCATTGAAATATCAGCGGTACAATTGGGGAAATTCAATTGTCAGACGAGAACGTTAAATTAGAATTTCGACGAACAGAAACTGCATTAACCAATTTCTGTCGAGATCGTGATTATGCGGGAGGGCTCGACGAGATATCATAGTTCGTGATTTACGAGGTGAAAACGGTATACATATTTTCTGTTAAGAAGTGGTGACTCGCACCGCGACTATGACACATCATAATTGTAACTTTATATGATAGGCGGGATCAATACAAACATACATAAAAAAAAAAAGAAAAGAATTAGTATATTGTACATATAGGCGTACATCGAGAAGTAAGAGACGTTTATCATTGCGTTGACGCGAACGTGGACGAAATTAGCGTAGGGTGAGCGATTCGAATCGTCCTTGGAATTGCGTTCCTCTCTGTCTTCTGTCTTGGACGCGATTTACCCGAAGGACGATCGAATTCGGTTGCTCTGGGAGTCGTGGAGCGAAATTTTCACGCGAAGAAGCGTTTATCGGTGCGATCGACATATCGGAGACTTGGTATCTCGCGTAGAACCAAGAAGCATGGTGGAACAGGGAACGACGACTTTGCAAAAGAGTTTCGAAGTTAAACGTTCGTTCAGCGATGCTATTCTCACGACATTCAACTAATTAATCACACGAATCGTTATGTTCCATGTATTTATATCAGATGAAATACTATCGATAGCATTCGCAATATCTAGTATGTAGGTGATGTTACCGTTATAACATTAAAAATACTATTTATATATCTTAATGTAATTCGCCGCGTAAGGAGTAGATAATCAGAGACATAGCCGTTCGTATATAAAACGTCCGTTGAATTTAAACGTAACAGGAATCGCTTCTCTGTCGTTATGTCAAGAAAATGGGAACGAAATGGGAGAGAAAATCATTGTAAGACAAAAAGAAAGATCGTAAAACGAATTTATAGAATCATCGAAATAAGAACAGTTACGTTCGGTACACTGCAATTGGAGAACAATTTAACGATTTAGCATTTTATACGGAAATCAGGCACTTTATACATAGTCGTGGCATTGTTAACATCGAAGAAACGAAGAAGCACCGAACAAGCGAGAGAAATTGAACACTACTCATAGTTGCGTTTAGATTCATCGATGTAAGCATATTGCTGCCTTTGGCTGTATCGTTGCCCCCTACTGCTAACGAGTAACTCACTTGTCTACTCATGTGATAATTTAGTATATCTCTACGTATCTACCTGTACCTACCGGTTCTCAGTAGCAAAAGGATTATTCGTCTTGCGCTGCGTTCAATCTCAATTTCAAGCCAAGTCGATCTTGGTCGGTAGAGAAATGAAAAAAGAAATTAAACTAAGCCTGTTCTTGACTATCAATAACCAAGAAATACTTCAAGGGGAGAGTTATTCTTAAGAGAACCTCGTGAGACGTCATGTAGCTCGGTTTGTTTGTTTTCGCTGAAATTTGAAACAGAGTTTTCTATCGTGGAAATACGTAATCCTTTCTCTGCTCAAAGATTCGCGCTGTATAATCTAGATAGCTTGCTTGTACCTAGTATGTCCGTTTTCCGACGATCGTCGAAAGGTTACGTTGTTCGCGGGGGAAGGAAGCCAAAAATTGAAAATATTCGAGCGAACGACCATCTGAAATAGCAACGTCGAAAAGAGTTACTTCGAGGATTATTTGTCGCGCGATACAGCGAATCTTTTCTCCTGTGATTTCTAAGGATTCGCCGTTTTCGTTCGCGGACATTTTTATCGATAGACATTTTCCGTCGTTCGCTCGAAGACACTCGGTTTCAATGAATTGGACGTTTCATCGAAGGTTCGTGAGCTCCACGTTGATCTCGACGATCCACTCAAATGGGTGAATTGGCAATCGGTAAGAGTTTCCACGAGATAAAGACATTGTTTGCTTCATCTTGGTTAAGTAATATTTTGCGACAAATGTACGGATCGACAATCACGCTTAACCCTCGAGACTTCCGTGTTCGTTCAATCTTCCATGTTGGTGCTATTGCAAGTAGTATTGACACTGAGAAGGGAATCGTAAACAGTGGAATTGCCGTTTTATTCCAATTTTTGTTGCGTAGAATTTTGCGACTGGATCCACACCGAGTTTGTACACCGTGTTGCGAACGGTTCGCTTGCAATTTATTCGCTACCTAACTACGATACGATCGAGCGCGTTTCACATGATGGCGATCAAAATTTTAAAGAGGAAAAGAAAAACAGTCTTTCAAACTCAGTGAAACACTTATTGATAGATTTAAAAATGAATACAACACATTGAAAAACATATCTGTCTCGATCAGTATCGAGTAAGATTATGAACATATCCAAATACCTGGAATTTTTAAGCTTATAATTCGTTCGTATAAGTTTTCCAAGGTTAGTACTCAATAACGTTCGTTTAAAAATTATTTCTATATAGAATGTTTAAACAGCAAGGATTTAATGACTTAGAAATGCGTAGTAGTAACAAAATTAAACGAAAAATCTGGTCATACACAATTTATTTTTCTGCAAAATTTAAACTAACTTCTATGACTCTTAAATCGTAAAATATCGCCATTGAATCGCATCACGTGAAACGATCTTTCCATGGATTTGACTTTCTTAAGCGAAGAATACAGTTCTATTATTGCAATTGTAGATACCAACGAAGCATTGTTATCTACGTATTCATCGAATTTAATTTCCGAGACATCCGATTGTTAACCTAACGTGGAATTGAGAGAAATCTTAGAGGTAATCGCGAAAGACTGTGGAGAGCTCACCTAGCTATATCTTCTATTCAGGCAAGGGCAATCTCAGAATTTCTCACTACGGCATACAGCCGCGTTGTTCAACGTTCGTTTTCCATCGAACGATTCTTTCCGCGTTCTTCTCTTCGTAGAGACAGTGGCGTGTTTATCTAGAAAATATTTGAAGAAATGATCGGTATTATTTTTGAAAAAGAATTAATCCATTTTATATATTTTACAAGAAACGAAAATTTAAATTGATCTTCTTTAATGTACGAAACAATTCAAGGTCTAGTATCAACTTTTCCCGATGTGTCGTTATGTGCTGAGTCGAAAAGAAAATGGAACTTTTGGAAAATTGTTTTAGACTTCATGAAGTTATAATGCGCCACTGCATAGAGTGTAGAGCAATAATTTTCGAACACTCGATACGATGAAGCGTGACAAATTACATTACGCTACTATATTTTGTTCTTACGAAACTATCAGTATTAATTAGTTCTATCAGCTTCAAACGGTAATTGTTCTTTTTTCTTTTACTTTTCAAGTACTTTGTTAAAAAAAAAGATATCGTAAATTTTTAGTGGACAATGTTCGTCACCGATCAACACCGTGATGAAGATCTCGCGATGCTGATCGTTGGGAATCTTCTTGGCAGGAATCGTGTTAATAAAAATTACTACAAAATCTGTAAATATCGCACTCCGGAAATCCGACAAAAATTGATCTTTCATCCGGATAATTATCGTCGAAAAGATGGGGGGAGAGAGAGAGAGAAAAGCAGGGAGAAAGAGAGAAACAGGGGGAGAAAAATTGCTGATAGGCCGTGAAAGGTTGCCTAGGCCTGCTCTACGCTATTGAACCTTAATCGTTATAGTCATAAAATTATTTTGTACTAAGAACTGTTTATAATTTTGTATCTAATCTCTGTAAATACCAAGCAGATTGTCTATGGCTAATAAAGCTTAAACAAAATCGATATAAGTAGACTATGTAAAGGGAATTATATATATATACATAAGTATTTATATTTTAATTAGCGATTAAGAAGGCGAACAAGAAAATGTAATTAAATTTCACATAGGCGAGGACTGGTAATATACCAATGTACAACGATCTAGGAACTATTTGTATTATACAGGTGACAATTTAAGGGACAAATCATTAAAAAAAAAAAGTATACATGTTACTCGATAGCCACGTATGTGTATAGGGTCCTCCATTGGATATTTAACCCTTGAATTCTAAACGAAATTTTTACGAGAAGATAATTATTTCATTTCGCGTTATTGATTTTAAAAAGACAGAGAAATTGTATGTTCGAACAAATGAAATTGTTCGTTTATCGTACTCTAATAAAAATCATAGTCCTATTAAACGTTGACGTTATTTTGTATCGATAATAAGAAATAATCGGAGAATTTTAGGAGGAATTGTTTCAGCTTTATTGTAAACTAATACTTTTGGGAAACCCTGTACAGTATTACGGCGTAGAATCCAACTAGTCATTTACGGCACTTTATAACGGTTAAAGTGTATCTTCTACGATAAACGTGACATGCGTAGAACGTGTTGCTCTAACTTTATTTTCTAATTTAAAGAAGCGATTGTAAAAAATTTATATTCTAGATAAAACCGTCTTCTCTGATTTTTTTTTCCTAAGTTTTTCAAAATCACGATTAATGTATATTTGTATCTTGTTACTGGCGAAAAAATAAGTTTGGATTGTTGTATTCTATTTATTTCAATCGATCTGCCTCCAAATGCGAACTATCGCTTAAACGTTACTGACAGTAATCTAAGTCTTGCGCAAGATAATTCTATTCATGTATCTTATATGTATGTCTCGATAAAGGTGGAAGTACACATTGTAAGTTCAAGTACGCGGGAAGCACAACGATGAAACCTATTTGTATCGAACAGTCAAATGAAATGATATTACATATTTCAATGAAAATCCATAATTTCTTGAAGTTCTCACTTTACCTTTTCTACATCTTGCAAAAACAAGAGTTGCAGTCAAAAAAGAAAACTTACCCTGTTTTAATTACAGAACTGTAGCTTATAGTCATCGATCATTTCCCACCTAAAAAAATGTGTTCCCAAATCTATCCAATCGCGTATCCTGCGTTTCATAGAAACGGACTTAACGCGAAGTACATCGTCTGTTTCGCATAGATGTCGCATTATGCATTAAAAAATGAAATATAAGATTCCACGCGAAGTATTAAAACTCGATGACTACAAGAACAAAATTGTAAACAATTAAATAAAATGTTGAATTGTGGTTTTTCAAATAAACACAGTTTTAGAAGATAATCATAAGAAATGTAAACATGTTACACAGAAATAAATTTTTATATGATACTAGTTACTCAATGATTTAAAATTACGAATTGAATGTGACAATATGGTATGCGTTACCAAGTATCGGTAGGATGTACGATAGGAATAATATTCATTAAAACACTTTTTCATACGAAAAATGTTTTATATTAAAGCTCCTACGGGACAAGTATCGCTTCACGTTTTAGAAAAATGCATTCTTGCTAGATTAGAATATTTACAATTACTTTATCAAGCTAAAGCTCATGAATTTAACGGTAACTTTGAATATTTATTAGAAAACTCTGTGTATGATAAAATTGGACATTTTTCATTGCGGTAAGTGGTTATTCAAGTAACTGTAATAATTACTAATTTCACTGGTCTACAAGGTAAAATTAAAAATTTTGTTTAAATTGCTTTGTGAATTATTGATTATTAATGTCTTTAATGTAGACTATTAGCATCAGTGTCGCATGATCTATGGAACTATTGGATTGTCAGGGAAACATTATTGTTCCAAAATAGGCTGCATCATATTTTACCTAGACAATTATATAGACTATTAAAACGTATTGTATGCCAGCTAAGGTTACTTGCAGATACAAAAAAATTAATTAATAGAACATTAATTGACATATGTATTTTTTTATCAAATCAATTTGTTTTTAAACATATTGTATCAAAAGATCATAAAGAGAATTGTAGACGTTTTCACACTAAAGGTACGCATAAAAAAAATAAAATTTTTTATTTAATGAGCAATGATTTAAAAATTATATTTATTCTTACTTTTTTAAGTGAGATACGAATTAGTACCAGACTTAATAAGAGAAAGAAAATTAGATTTAAATGCTGGATATGCTATTGTACATTGCTCAAAATGGAAAGAAATACTTTCATCATTATTTTCTACATACATGACTATAGAATTAATATCTATGAAATCAAAAGCAAAACATACTATAAATCATGATGTCAGATTTGATTATTTGTATCAGAAAATCTACTATCAAATATTTAGAAAAAACTGTGGACATGGGCGTGTAACTGTAGACAATATAGACATAGAGTCTAAGAATTTTCCACCTTGTATGCAACATTTGCATATAGAATTACGAAATACACACAGACTTAGTCACTATGCTCGTTTACACTATAGTCTTTTTTTAAAAGAAAGTGGCATGGTTTTACAAGATGCTATAAGTTATTGGAAGGAAGAATATTCCAAACCTCACTCATGTTCCTCTCTCTGTTCACATCATTGGCAATCAAATGAACGCAAATTTGTCTATAGCATTAGACATCTTTATGGTTTAGAAGGATCTCGGAAAAACTATAAGTCACCCAATTGCGAGGTTATGTGTGTAAGTCAAATTTTAATATATTGTAAAAAATGAGTATTATGATGTTAAAACTGCTAATTACGTCTTCTTTAATTATATTACAGACGAATTTTTCTAGCCCAGTGTACGAAGGAGGATGTCCATTTAAAAATTTTGATAAAAATATTCTAAAAAAACTTTTAAGCTCATCATTACCAGATGATCAAGTAACAAAACTATTAAACATGTCCCCTCAAAATCCTCAAATTACTTGTGCAGAGTATTTCAAAATACTCAATCAAAGAAATAGTGATAACATTGTTATAAACAGTCCATTACAATATTACTTAACAATGGTTAATGCTGAGCTGTGACGATATTTTACCTAACTATTAAATGATTAATCAAATCTAATGAATAATGAACAGCACTATGATCAAAATATTAATTTTTAATAAATTAAATAATGTACATATTATTGATGTATATCTAATTTAACTTACGAAAAAATTTTCAAAGCATTTTCTACAACTGCTCGAGTCACACCAGTTTTTACAAGTATACTAGTAACACCAAGTTTGCTAACATCGACAATATTTCTTTGTTCATCATCAAAAAATAATATATCTTTGTAATCAACACCTGATGCTTTTTGAATTCTGGAATAAAACGATTTAGTTAATTATGCATTATAAATAAATAATAGTAAAATCGCATGAAACAAAAATATTTTTTTTGATTTAATGTTTATGGAAAACTTACTTAGATAAATGGGTTACTTTACTTCCTGGATATATCTCTTTATACTTGAAATATTTATCCCAGTTAAACAATTTTAACAATTGCTTAGCACCGTCAATTTCTGAAGTACGCGATGCGACACCAAGTTCATAGTTCTCATCTGATAACCATTTTAAAACGTCAGGTACTTCTTTGTAATAGCGTATCACATGACCATACGAATCTACCACCTCGTTCCCTTTTCTGAATAAACAATAATTGCGACAATAAATATTTAATTAATCACATTTTTTTGTAAGTAACGATAAAATATTAAGCCTTACTTTTTAAATGGCGGAGTAACATGTGTATCTACCCAAAATGGCCATAAAGTATAATCTGAAATATGAAGCAATTATATACGTATTTAATCACATTTTATTTGCACAATTTCTTGTAATATGAAAATAACATTTCTTTGAGAAATGTCCTAACCCAAATCAAAAACAATTATTTTAGGTTGCCGAGTCATTTTACACATTTTCTATTAAACTACTGCGCTGTTTATTACATAATACTGAACATAAATGATAGTAGTAGAAAACTATAGACTTCAGCGACTATCGATAATTTTTAAATCTATTGATCATTTTATGAATATACATACCTAACGTACAGTCATGAACGAAGTATACGTATAGACCTTACACAACAGACGAAATATACTTGACTGTCATGCCAACTTAAAAATGGAGAGGTGATTCTAGCGACCTCTTCTCATGGATGGCGGTCAGTTGAGAAACTATTTACTGAATTAGTGTTGGCAGACAAACAGCTGCGGTGTGTGTAAATAGTATATGTAAGTTGCGACTGCAAATTATTTGCGTTCCTTTGTCTTGTTAAAGTTGCAAATAATTTGCATTATTTTTATAGTTTTATTTAGAGTTACAACCGATGAGAACTTATTGCGTTTGTTTTTCCAAATCCTAATGTAAAAGTATCTTGACTTTGAAACCATACGACCAACAATGCTTAAATAGCTTTTGAACAAAACTTTTGTCGATATTACACCAAAAGTAAAATTTATGAATTTGCTGGCATTACCAACATCGATGATCGGGTTAAATATGATTCTCAGAGTCATTATCCTTAACCCCAAAGTGCGCTGTAAAACTACTAATTTCGCACGTGGTCAGTATTTTGGTTCGTTAGAAAATAACCTCTTATTGAATCGGTTGTGTAAACAATACTTAATTAGTCATTAAACTATTGTTTGTAAAAAATATATTCTAAAATGTGTGATTTAGATACGGTCAATGCTACGAAACGGAAAGTGTCGACAGATTCGCGATATTCTATTATTCCTTAAGTATGTTTACTGTAATGCATTTGCTTTTAATTTGTGTTTTATTTCTGTTATAGTCTCTGAAATTCGAAGTCAAGGAATTTCTTCTCGAAATGGAAGCTTTAGAAAACATCGGTGACTCCCTCCACCCACCACCTAATTCGCGAGCGCTGCTGGGTACAACGAGGGGGCGCCATTCCTGCTGTAAAAATTGGCGTGATAAGACGTGTCGAGACCTGTCGGTCTTTCGCTATCAACGAGGTACGTATTTCTAACCTGTTGATACTTCAGCATTACATATTACTACACGCGTTTACTCTCTAACGATGCTTTCGTGTAATATTAATCTGTTTCTATTACAAATTGAGTCGGAATTGTTGCAAAAACTGAATCGGGTTTCGCTCGTTTTCTTCGATATCTAACCGGCGTCGATTCATTATATCTTCCTAAACCAAATTACGTATCTTGTACATCAATTATTGTTTCATTATGATTAGATATGTTTAGTGTAATGCATTTCATTTTAATTTGTGTTCTATTTCTGTTACAGCCTTTGATTGAAATTCGAAATCAAGGCAAGCCACCGGCACGGAATCGACGCCATTACAGTTGGAACTATTCAAATGGCGCCAACATCAAATGGTCTAATAAGGATTGGTAAAATTTAATATACAGATATTATTTATATATTTTTATGATTTTATCAAGTTATAATAATATTTTATCATTCAAATTTATAATTGTTGAGAAAATTTAATTTTTATTTTACATCTATCATTGTAAAGAATTAGCAGTATTTCTATTGAGAATTTCTGAATGAAGTGAGACAAAAAATAAGAGAGGACGGGTGTGCTTCTTGTGTTCTTACCTTATCTTTCCAGGAATTTTGTTGACCGCGCGCAATGCGGCCAGTAGCTTCAGTGTTTGTGCGTAGCAACAGTTGTTTCTCGGGGCAAAGTGACCCCGGCCAGTTGTCGTTCACATCTTAAGGAAAGAGTCGGTGTCGTACAACGTAGTTAGGCAAACGCGAGCATAGAATCAGTGTTTCTTACGCAATTTTAAAGTATTTCCAGAGCATCGTGGCTCTTCTTATTTTATAAATCGCGAAAATAGAATCGTTTGTTCGCCGATTTCAATCTTCGGTCGCGGTAAAGTAATTTAATATCTAATAAACTTAATTATTTTTTTAATTTGAAATTAAAGCTCTTCGTTACCGGGGTTAGAATCAGTGCATCACTGAAGAGGACTATTGGGCGTTGCTCCACGAGCGAACAATGTAAGTATAAATGTATATTTTCAAATTTTTAATTAAAAATCTCTATAGTTTTAACAATAGATTCTAATTGTTTTCCTGCAGTCTTCTTACAGTTTCTGGACCTGATCCTGGAAACCAGCAGGACCAGGCTGACTGATGGATAACTGATGACTTCCAGTGAGCAGAATCATCATCAGGCAGTCATTCCAGAGGTACTAGTTCAGCATTGGTGAGTCGCATGTGATTTTTATTCCTCTGGTCCCCAATCATGTTGTAGGATGAAAGATCTGAATCAACACGGGTGACCAGTTGTATACTTAGTATTTTTGACGAGTTAAGTGACAGCGGGTATGAAAAGTATCCGTGAATAGTAACATTAATCGTTATATTTTTTTAGTGCAGGCTAGGGTCTTCTTGCACTCGCGTTTCTTAATGTTACAAATAAATATTACACAATATGATTATTATAAAATTTGTATAAAAATGCATAAAACAATTTTTGTAAAATATATGAAATATTTTTATTAACTTTATATGAAATATATGATTGAGTAGAGTATGAATTGATATAATGTAAAGCCATTATATTAATCATACGATCGAGTAGAATATGAATGATAATTATTAAATATTCGTTTCATTAATTAATACATCATATGATGTATTTAACGTGCAAGAAGGCATTTCGCGACAGGTCGATTTTTGAATCAAAGTAACATGCATTTTATAATAGTTTTATCTTTTTAAAAATTTACTTTGACGACAGAATCGACTTTGAATTTTTTAAATAATAATTAATTAAATTTGTTTTAATAGTGAATTTCAATTCTCAAAATAAATTATCATAAAAACTTAATAAAGTCTTCCGTTTAGAATAATTAAATTTCAATCATAATAATTTTTTTTAATGATAATATTTTTCAATATTAACTTATTTTGCTGTTGATATACCACATATAACAAGTCGAGCCATTTTAACTAAGAATTAAATACGAAATACCGTTTAGCTATATTTAATTAACTACATTTTCTAGTCAAGATTTTCAGACTAATCTTTCCGTGTTCGTTGCCTAAGCTCATGCACATGCCCAGGTGTTATTTGCATGAGCGAAGGCAACGGGGCACGATGACTTAATTTGTAAGATTTGTAATAATAATTTAAATGTATGCGGCTGACAATACTAGTGTATCGTGCACGATGTTCTTTCCACATGTGTGTGTATGTGTGTGTGGTTAGGCTGTGGAAATGCATCGTTTCAAAAGTTTATTATAATTTACATACAGAATTTTTTAACATTAGATTCTTAACAATTATAATAATAATATTAAACTTATAATTATTCTTTACTTAACAATTGTTCATATTACATACACGTCAATAATATTGTAAAATGCATAATGAATTAGCTTTTCAATTTTATGTTATCATATATAGAGTATATTTTAGTAAAGACTATATTAGATATATTAAAACGTTTTATATAAATAATAGAAGTACGCAATGAGCACTAGTTTTTGTCAGTCGATTTCAGGAATTGGTACGTACCTTGGAGTGTGAATGTTTGCAATGTTCGGGTGTCGGAGGAACCCCGGGGAGTCCTCTCTAGTTTAGGCCGCGCCCGGACATTATGTGTGAGAACCGTGGAGTGCTTGTTTGCGAGAATGAGTTTTGCCATTTTTAAATATAGGATTAGGTAGGTAGGTAGCTTACTTTCTGGTGTGTGTGTTTAGACCTAAGTAGGTAGGGTCAGGATGATAGGACTGTCACAGATTTTATTTCCGTGACAGACCTATTCCTGTAGTTCGATTTCGAGAGTCGAAACGTTAGCCGATCGAAACGGATTGTACCGTTTATTTTGGTTTTACTTTCGATTCTTCGAATCGCGTGACTTTAGAGTTGCTCTTCGCGGTCGTGTTCTCTGTCGCGGTAGGTTCCCCCGAAACGCTCGTCCCGCTCGAGTTTCTCTACACCTGTTCCGATAACGATTCCTAGAATCGTTGTCGGACTGTGCATTGCACGGAATCTCGAGACTAGGCTTAAGTTTCAGGCTTCGGCAGGACCGCCGAAGAAAGAAGAGGCTCTCAGAGTCGAAGAGGCCCTGACAAACTGTCGCAAGAGTGGGCTGCAACGAATGGCTCTTCATTTTCATCTTAGGATGAGGATGGAAAGTCGTTACTGTTACTACTTTTGTCATTTAACTCGTCTGTAGTTGTAGTTAGTTTGTTTCTTTGACTGGCTCACGTATGCATATACTTTGTACATGATTGCACCATACATGCCAGCCATCAGGGCAACTCGGGGTTTAAATATGAATATTAACATGTTTACTGCCATTTCAAACTTATATTAATTTTTTTATAATACTTTAAACGAACTCTAATATTTTCAATATAATTACAAAATAATACATCATATATTTATATTTTTCATGCTATAATTTATTTAAACGTGGCAGTCAATGTGTTAATAACTTTTTTCATTATATATTACTAGAGTTGCGAATATACAATAATCGCGTTTGCTTTTCAGGGTAGTGTTGCGAATAATTACCATTCGCGGTTGCTTTTATTGTTACAAGACGCGTTTTGCAATTTTTATATTATAAATTAGTGTTGCGATTGTTGATTTCTCGCGTTGTTTGCCCCTTAGTGTTGCGTTATTTAAAACGTCTAGCTTCATCCCAACATGTGCCACTATATTGTAGTTAATAGTAGTTTGCAGTAGTTAGTTTATTTATTGCTTGTGTATTTGAATCAACCACAGAAGACACCAGCGCCATGAGCCAGCATTTTTGGGCAAAACGCGATTTGCATTAGCGTTGCGAAACATAAATATATTTCCATTAAAAATAAAGTTGCGAATATACAATAATCGCGTTTGCTTGTAGAGTTGCGAATTCCTATTTTTCGCGTTTCCTTTTCAGGTTAGCGTTGCGAATTCCATACGAGATTGCTTTTATTGTTATTTAAAAATAGTGTTGCGAATGTATTGATCGGTTTGCTCTTAGCGTTGCGAATTACTATTTTTCGCGTTTGCTTTCCAGAGTAGTGTTGCGAATAATCACCATACGCGGTTGCTTTTATTGTTATAAATCGCGTTTGGAATTTTTCTACTATTAATTAGTGTTACGATTTTGATTTATCGCGTTTTTATTAGTTAGTGTTGCGATTTAATGCCCAGAGTCTGACGCTGGCCATGACTTCAAGATCATCAAAACGCAGCTGGACTACAAAGCCTTGGATGGCTCAACCTGATTATTAAAATTAGTGTTGCGTATTATTTAATATGGATGCACGTGATTTAATTAATAATGAAACACTGCGTGGTTCATCTTGCGAATAATAAGCATCCCTCGCGATTTTTGTATTTTATAAATTAGCGTTGCGAAAGAAAGAATGGTTCACTCACGGGTTGTTTGAATTTCGAAGTGGACAATTTATTCTATGTAAAATATATCTTTTTTCTATATATTTCTCAATGGAAATACAGCTTAAAAATACTGTTGTATATAGACCACATTGTTTCATTTTTCATAACGTGTAAAAATTTATAATTTTTATGAATTTATAATTTTCATGTATTCAAACATTTCTATCACAGATTTGTGAGGAATTTAACTTTTCTTAATACTTAATATGTATGTTTCTAAATTTTGTAATATGAATTTTTACTCGTGGAATTTTAATATGATCGATGAACAATTATTTTTTTCTGTGTGCACTACGTTTTCAGTGCTTTATTAGACACTATCGAATTACAAGCATGTACTTAAACAGGAACAATTCATACAAAGGTACATATTGCTATTCTAATAATCAGAGTTCGTAGGTGCAGTTGCGCTTTCCTATTTCGTTCTTAGAAAACATGTGCTGATAACATATTGTTAGATTTTTGGTTTCTTTATTGGGCAGTTCTTTTGAGAACTCTCCCTTTGTTATTTGCTTCTAATAATGATCGCATTTTGATCGCTTTTCGCTTAGTTGGTAGCGCTGTAGTCTTATTCCATTCCGAACCGATAACACGTGGTGAAAAGTCTACTCGTATACCTCGTCTGTGTTGCATTCATTTTTACTAACAGCTGGTAACGTTGGGGTCTATAAGCCAATGATTGCAATCACAGACGAAGTATATGAGTAGACTTTCCACCTTATGGACTTTCGCGGCCGAATCTGACTGCCATACCGACCTGAAAATTCGGAGGTGATTTTAGCGGCCTCTTCTCATGGATGGCGGTCAGTTGAAAAACTATTCACTGAATTAGCATCGATGGGTAGACAGCTGTAGTATGTGCGTAAATACATGTGAGTTGACTATGGAAGGGATTAAAATTTATTTCTAAATCTGAGGGTAGCGTTGCGAATGACACAAAAATGATAATGGGGTTTCGAGACCCCATAAAAATGGGCCGAAAAAATACATTGAATGAAAAATATAATACAATACTTTAGAATCTTTTATGAATCAATGAGAATCAAACCTAATCTAGTGAAGAAACTCTATACTTATGATGACTTATGCAAGGCGGATCGCAGCCAATTTGCTAATATTATTTAGTCTTTAATTAATAATTACATTGCCCAGCTAAGAGCGATACAATTATTAATTAAACGTTAAATAATATTACCCAGGTCTCACCACGTGGAGGTTGCTGCGAGTGGAGACCCAAAGGGAGATAGATGGAATCCAAGTTCCATCGATCTCCCTTTCGCAATTTTACACTCTGAGTGACTAAACTAAGAAGATAGAAGGAACCAAAGTCCCTTCGATCTTCTAGTTTAGTTGCGCCAAGTAATTATTTGGTTTAAAGAGGAGTGAAACTAAATCGTGAGAGACGCGACGCGACGCGATGCTGAACCGTACAGCGGATCTTTGGGATCGAACCTACTGCACTTGCTAACTCGATCTCTATAGAAAAATGGATGCTGCATCCCTGAATCGAGGTCTCCATTTCTCCAACGCAACCCGCCGGGAGCCCGAAGGACCCGACTTAGGCTGTCTGACAAAGAGAGAGTACCTGAGACAGGAACGACTTCCGCTGGAAGGTGTGCATTTCCGCAGAATACGGAAACTCCACACCTTCCAGCGAAGAAACATTTTCCTTCAATCGAGCTACCAAGAGAAGGCGGTTAGATCTTTCGGACCAACTGGACGGCCGATCACATGTTTCGTTCATTGAAACAGCGGTGACCGAAGCGAGAAACGAGAGAACGAATCGAGTGAAGCTACTTATTAAATAATTACTTGGCATACGGAGACGCGTACAATGGTCGTCGATGCTTAAGTCTAGTTTAATTATACCAAGTAATTATTTGGTTTAGAGAGGAGTGAAGCTAATTCGTGAGAGACGCGACGCGACGCGATGCTGAACCGTACAGCGGATCTTTGGGATCGAACCTACTGCACTTGCTAACTCGATCTCTATAGGAAAATGGATGCTGCATCCCTGAATCGAGGTCTCCATTTCTCCAACGCAACCCGCCGGGAGCCCGAAGGACCCGACTTGGGTTGTCTGACAAAGAGAGAGTACCTGAGACAGGAACGACTTCCGCTGGAAGGTATGCGTTTCCGCAGAATACGGAAACTCCACACCTTCCAGCGAAGAAACATCTTCCTTCAATCGAGCTACCAAGAGAAGGCGGTTAGATCTTTCGGACCAACTGGACGGCCGATCACATGTTTCGTTCGTCGAAACAGCGGTGACCGAAGCGAGAAACGAGAGAACGAATCGAGTGAAGCTACTTATTAAATAATTACTTGGCATACGGAGACGCGTACAATGGTCGTCGAAGCTTAAGTCTAGTTTAATTGTACCAAGCAATTGTTTTGTTTAAAAAGAGGGGTGAAGCTAAATTCTGGGAGACGCGACGCGACGCGATGCTGAACCGTGCAGCAGATCTTCGGATCGAATCGACACTGCCCTTGGTAGATTGATTTCTATTTCTAGAAATCGATCTATCATGGACAGGCGACTAGATTTTTCGGACGAACTGGACGGCCGATCACATGTTTCGTTTTACAAAACAGCGGTGATCGAAGCGAGAAACGAGGGAACGAATGAACGAGAAGCTAGTTGGTAAACAATTGCGTGGCACATACGCGGATACACTAGAGACTTAAAATTAACGTCGAAATTTGAGCTAGCAGATTCGGAACTAAAATTGAGAAGATAGGAGAAAACGAGACTCCTTCTATTTTCTAAATTAGTGGTACCAAGTAATTATCTCTTTTAAGAAGGGATGAAGCTAAATCGTGGGATACGCGACGCGACGCGATGTTAAACCATGCAGCAGATCTTAGGATCGAATCTACTGCCCTTGATATCTCGAGCTACCAAGGGAAGGCGATTATATCTTTTGGACCAACTACACGGCCGATCACTTGCTTTCTACATTAAAGCAGTGGTGATCGAAACGGGAAACGAGAGGACGAGAGAAAGTGAAGCTACTTGGTCAATAATTACTTGGTAGGGCGCGGCAACACGGACAATAGAGAAATCTTCGACGTTAATTTTAATATTCGCGACGAAGCTTAAGACTAATGTACTTGGAATTAAAGGTCCCTCGGCGGATGAATCCCTCTGTGGTTGAATCCCTTGGTAGTTGAATCCCTCGATGATTAAATCCCTCGATAATTGAATCCCTCGGCGGTTGTAGCGTCCTCCCTCGATGTCCTTGGAATTGATCTACAATAGATCTGACCTGAAACAAAAACTGCTACTTGTGTTAGTATCATTAAAGAACACTTAGTAAAGACCAATGTAGAGGAGTAATTTGTTGCGCTGATGTATCGGAGAATGTAATGGAGCAGATGAAAATCTATAAGTTAGACAACCTACGAAATTTAGAAACACTCATACCTAAAGAATTAAATGATGTATGTTAGTATGGGTCTTATTCTATTAGCAGTGTACTTAGCAAAATGTCCTACGAAAATTACAAATAAAGACAAAATAAAAATTGTAATTAATTAATAAACGATGCTGATATACCTAGCTGGAGTCAATGAATTGTACGAATTGAGAATATTTTTATCGAGTCAGAATCGGAAGAAAATGAACGAAACGTCGAAACCACATCACAAATAACATCAAAGTAAAAATTATAATTAATCAACTGACGATACTGATAATCGGAAGAAAATGAACGAAACGTCGAAACTACATCACAAATAACATCAAAGTAAAAATTATAATTAATCAACTGACGATACTGATGTACGCAGGAAAGACTCAAACGATTGTACGAAATAACAAGAAGTGAAAGCAGTATTTTATCATACATCGTCTTTCAACATCAGTTCTTGTTAGAGATAAACATAAATTCCAGAAACCATCGAAAGATAGAAACAGTAAATGACCACATATAGTTAAGATACCCCCAGGATTGTCAAAATTAATAATGGAAGAACAAAAATGACCAACAATTCAAGAGAATATCGATAAGGGGAAACATCCATAGAAACGAAACAGAAACCAGTAAATCAAACAAAATCAATATTTCCATCAAACGGTACTCAGAAACATACAAGTAAATTTGGCATCAATAAAATAAGAGAGGGGGAAAATTTGTACAGAGCTCACCACTGACCAGCAAGTAGTCGCAATTGGTCATCAGAAGCTCACCATTGGTCAAGTGGCCAGTAGCGGTCAGTATCGGTCAACTGGTCAGCACTGGTCAGTAGTGGTCAGTTCTGGTCACTGGTGGTCCCCCCTGGTCGCCACTGGTCAGCCTAGGATGATCCCGGGATACCCACCGAGCCAGGAAGTCCGCCAACCTTGGACCCCCCCGCGAGAATGAGATATGTAAGTCTCCGCATGAGCCTTTAATGTAGTGGCGGAGGAGTGGGGAGAGCACAGCGTGTGTCAGCCATCTTTACGCGTCCGATGGACAAATTATTTCGCGAAAAATTATTATTTACGCATACTGATGGGCCCTTTCATTATTCATATACCACATATTGTTAAGAATTGTTTATACTATTGCGTTGAAATGTTAAACAATGCTAAGTTTTATTTATAATTGTTTAATTTATACCATCGTCGAGTACGTACTCTGTATGGAGTTTACATGCAGCGATTGGTATTCTTGTAAAAACTTATTTTAATATTTGTTAAGATTTCGTATCGCACGAATCAATGATTAATACCATTACCATCGCAACATCGCGTTTTACGGGTAAAAAGACAGATTTCTCTCGCATCGCGAACGTCACTTAGGGGCAATCTTTCTAGTTCCTCGAGGTACGTTGACCTCCGCAAGATCGAGTTCAACTTATCGGAAGGTGCTTAAATTTTTCGACGAAAAAAAAAATTTTTAATTAATTCTAAAAAAATTATTTTCGGTTCCGGGGGTCAATTGCAATCATTTTTGGTGAATACACATACCCTCGAAATCTTGCGCATTTTCGAAAAAAAAATTCAGTACGGTTGGAACTTTAAACGTTAATAACTGTTTAACAAAGCCTTCATCAACAAATTAGTATTCTTGATTTTCGTTTTATTTTGGCCTCTAAAATCCCCCATTAAAATTTTTCCCAGGGGTGGCTGAACACCCTGTATACATATGTATATAATCAATTCATTTTCCTTCAATAATTCTCCATTGAATACGTTTTTGCCGGGTTATTTTTTAAATAAATGATGTATTAGAATTTAAAATAAAAAATAGAGGATTTGCTGTGTACGTATCAATGAGATACATCCTTAGGTATTTTAATAATTTTGAAATTTTTAAATAACCTTAATCGATTGATTACTCCAATGATATTAATCGATTAATGTCCAATTATGGACCGTACAGATTTCATTTCGTTAAAAAATAATAAAATTTCTGTAATTTAATTTTCTGTCTCACTTCCTCTTGTGTTCATTTCTAAATCTGTTGGTAACGTTGCGAGTGGCACGGAAATGGTAATGGGGTTTTAGAGCCCCAGAGAAACGGGCTCTAAAAAAAATACATAAGGTGAAAGGTCTACTCGTATACCTTGTCTGTGGTGATAGATCTACTCGTATACCTCGTCTGTGGTAACATATTTAGATTAGTTTTTAGTTGCACTCCCGTTGTTAAATTTCTAGGTGCATCACTGCATTATTCCTGCTGCAGTCGGCAATGCATTTGCCACCATTTCCACGAGATGGCATCTCGACCATCATTTATGAGTTATATTAAAGCACACAAATTTACACTTCTACATTTGGTGATCGAAGCTCCATTAGGAGCATTCGTCGTTACACTATCACGCGAAATATTTAAACTATTCGTAAAGTTTTCGTACAAGATGTACGTTTTATAATTGATAAAATCGGCGCGTAAGACGAAATCGTTCACGATACGGCGTTAAATAAATCTATTTAAATATTCATGGATCTGCTCGAGATGTTTGAAAAATTCAAATTGTAACCCGATGCTAGCTTGGAGTAACGGTTCTCGGTGTTTTTAGCGAAATTGGAGACGAAGAATTCGATGAGTTTCGAAGGTTTCCACGCGCCGATTACGACCGCTCACCGGTCAGCCTTTGCGATCGGTCAACACGTTGCTTCTCATTAAGGTAGAGTTCGTAGGAAAAAGAAAGAAAAGGACAAAGAGAAGGAGAGACACCTACATAGACAGTTGTTAGTAGTGGTACGCCACCCGTGGACTTCGCAGCTTCACGCTCGGATTCGTTCGTGGGATGCGAAGTAAAAACTCATAAGATTACGACGATCGTCGGCACGATAAGAAGCCGATCGGATGAAAATCCACGGGAGACGATAATCTAACCTGACGTTCGTTATCCTCCGCATTTCCTCTCACGGAGCCCCTACGGCGTGTCTCTCGATATTCACAATTAATAATCTTTTAATTCCCAGCCGTGCCTACCGAATGCTGCTGTCGCCGGGAATTCAAATAAATCGTTGTTTCACCGGATTTCATAGACCCATCGAGAGATATACTATCAACTTCGATTATCGCTCGAAACGAGATGGTCGGTACGCATATTCTCCGCGGTACTTGGAAGCTTAATTCAATATTTAATTACGAAAATGTCCCATCAACTTCAGAGCTAACGACATAATATGAGCTTACGTTCTAAATGAAATATACAATTTAGCAGGTGTTGCTTCGAATTCTCTATTTCGGTTGCACAGAAAGTTGTAGGAATACTTGATTTGTTTTTGTCGTAATAAATTAGTGATCGAGCTGTGAGGTCCATTGCCTTCCGTACTCGCCGCTAGAGGGATCGTTTCTCTCGCAAGCGCTCGACCGACTCCCAATATCCCGGCATCTAAGACAGGGTTTCTTTCGATCTTTTCCACAGGACCCCCAAAGAACTATTGAATTTCGATCTCGATAAATGGTAGCTATAAGAATCGAAAGTTTTCTTGCTCTCTTTCGAAAACCCTATATGTCTCAAGGAAAAACGAACCTTTATAAAACGGAATAAGCCACGTACAGAACGTGTTATCTTTGACAGCGTCAAAAGCGCCTCCGGCGGTTCTCACCGTGTCATGGATGAGGGTGGGGGTGTGCGAGGGAGGGCCAGGTTACACAGGGAAGCGTTGTACACGTATATACTTCGAAAAACAGTTATACCCGCGCACGTACCAACGATCCTTATTTATGTCGTCGCTCCTACGTTCGTTGTAACCATCGTGCGTTGTCTTCGTCTCCTTCGTAGCCCTTTTCTCGCCCTTCTTTCTCTCCACCTTTTCTCTTTCGCATTATCGAGCGAGCGGCACCGCGCTTTTACGGTCGGCGTATATCAATGACTGGCCTAAAGGAAGATGGCGAGGAGCGAGGAAGCGGGAGAAAGGGGCCAGTCCCGTGACAATGCACAGGATATAAAAACTTGCGTAAAGCTGTCCCACTTATGGGGACCTCGGAGGCCTACCGGTCGCTGAATGGAGCGCAATAACCTTTTATTTATCGGTGACTTAAACCGCGATTTTTCTCATCGGAATCGAAGGCGTTCCGGTGTTAAAGCCTTTCGTTAGGTCCGCGGAATACGTCACGGACGAATGGTATAAGGCAGACCGGATTTAAGTTCGCGATTAAACAGTAGGTCGCAAGGTGTTGATCGGTTTTATTATTAATTTTCGCTCGTTAAGTCTGCCTCGGTGTTTGTCAGCGAGAGAACGCCGTTCGAAACGTAAACGCGAAAGTTCTCACAGTCGGGTATGCATTACCTGGTCGAACCGTGGGCTGTGCAGGCTGTGTTGATTACATTTTCCATGATATGAATGTATAATAATTTCCACTACGGCCGAGAGGCTACTGTTCGAGCCGTGCGTTACACGCTATTTCGCCTATGCAATAAATTATCATTTCTCTTAACACGTGGTCGTTAGAAACGGTCGTTCATAATGCCCGTGCATTAAACTCGTTATTAACGTCCGTGTAATGTTTGCATTACACGAATTATTATGTGTATCCTGACGCGAATCAGATTTGTAACGCGGTTTCAAAAAAAAAAGAAAACCAGGCGACCGAATTCTGGGGTAAAAGGATGGATGTGGACATTCTGGACGATCTAGGAGATTGTGCATCGCGCCCAATTGCGAAGGTTCTTGTTTCCAGAAGGCCTGAAGCCCTCAGCCCCGAATTCCACGGCGACTATTACGAAGAGCATTCGAGTCGAGCACGTTCGCCATTAGAATTACAAATATACGCACCACACGGCACGCGCCCTGGGCGCTGAACTTCGTCGTGGCTTAATGTCAGACATTTCGCGAGAAATTCATCACAGGCCCTCAGGCAGCGAACGCGCCTTTACGATCGTTCTCCAGTTTGGAACAACGAGTCGTGTTTTAGAACAACGGGCACGAAATCGCAGACGCCAGATGGCGAGGCGACCTCTCTGCCAGGGATTGTTATTAAAGGCGGGTTAACCCCAAAGGTATCAATAGGAACGCGTACCTCCGAGCGTACCTACGTATTATATTAATATTAGAATCGTATAAGACGCGTATTAAGTATTATTGATACGTGACTTCGGCGTATGAACATAATCATCTTGGCTACGAATAAAATAGAATTTTATATAGGGTTATCGGTCCTTGAATCGCAAGGAACGGGTACGCAATTCTTTAAGAGAAGATGATAGGGAGATGGATAGTAGAGGGTGGAAGTATAATTTTTGAACGCATGTAAAATCTTAGGTATTCGATAAAAGAGATAATTTGTGACTCTCAATCTCAACTGAATTATTTTACTTAATGTTGATTTTTACCAAACTGGTAAATAGAAATCAACTTTCCTCTAGAGCATTTAAAAAATAATGAACTAATAGAAGATTACATAAATTTTCAAATAATTACATTGACATATATTAAATAATTATTATTTTAAACTTGTTGAGGGCCCCAATAATCCACGTAAGGGTTAATTTTGTATCCTCCGCCATATTTATAAAAGATAGTGGGCAAAGGACAGTGATTTGATTCAAGACTAATTAGCCAATAGAAAACAATCTCAAGCGCAGATTGCAAAAAAAAAATGTGTCAAAAGATAGTTTTCGTTGTACGGTTCCATAGTTTCTTGAATCGTTTAGAAAAGAAGTTAAAGTTTATCTAGAATTATCTTTGCATTCGCATGTGCTTTCTAATCTGCAAGAGCGCGTTTGCAAACTGTAGTTCTATAGGCATTATTCCATCCTAACTAGCAAGGAAACCTTTATGTGCATTATGAACAGGCTATGACAAGTCGCTGATACGTAAAAATCACGATGATCAAATAATCGTCGATTTGATAAAGCTTGGACACAATGGCGTCCTGTCCCGCATCCGCGTTAATCGATTTCTGTTTCGGAACCCTTCCCAGGTGTCACCGAATAGGGGGCATGAAACCAGTACGATTTTTTAACTCTCACGGGTCGAAAAGGCATCAGATTCATCGGCGGAGATCGTCCACGCGATTTGCTGCGGGATCATCGTGAAACCGTGCAAAGAGAAAAATTGCTATCGTCTATTGTGTGGAACGATAAGACTCCTATTTGCGGTTCCCACGCCCGTACTGGACGCGTGCATATACACAGATTTTTCGTCGCCCTTTCGCATTATCGTCTCCGTTGTACTTATCGCGAAAGTCGACTCCGACGATACGAGGAGCCAGATTGCGAGCACGACGTCACGATTGGTCCTTTCTCGTCCAACTCTTCGCCACCAGTGGCTCTCAATTTCTTCAAAATAATTTGGTTTATAATATTACAGTCAAAAATCCTACATAAAAAGTCACAACACAGAAATAAAATATCACGAGGAGTATCGTTGTAATAAAAAATCAAGAATAGCTGTCAATTATCGACAATATTATTTCAAAATTGTAAAGCACTTTTGCAATTTCGTATGCTGAATTATTGAATATATTGGAGGGTCGATTTGCGTTATTGTATCGACGCGATATTATATCGGTGTGGTGGTTTTGCATGTGTTATCTTGACGTGGTGGAATTCCAACATGGGACTTGAAAGGATTACCATTAGCAGCCGGTACACCCCGTAAAGAGTTTTATTTCAAGTAACTCGTTGCACGAATACTTTGTACACCCACTGTGTACAACCCGAGGCTCGCGAATATAATTCACCGTTTGCGGTCGCACGAACCCGGCTCGTTTTCACTTGGCAAGTATCCGCTTGTAGCGAGAACTGACGTGGAAACGAAAGAAGAAGCGAGTAAGAAAAACGTCCTCTTCAGCGGCTCGGTTAAACGGGGAACATGCAAATGACTGGCTAGAACAAGAGCGTACTCGAGATACCGTAGCGCGATAATATTTCAATGTTCGCTACCAGTACGGGCCTCGGTAGGAGCTTAGGGTGTCGTCTCGTGTGAATCAGCCTTGAAGCGGTGACTTTCGAGCCGGTTAGCCCGCTCGAACGATCATCGAGCAAAAGAAACAAACGAATACAACTAAGACTTAATTAGCCGGGCAGGGTCGGTCCAGGGTGCTCCAACGTCGTTACGACAAAATCATTTGTGGCCTCTCGTCGGGGTCCTTCGAGCGCGTCCGATTGGTCCCGACGCGACGATTTAATTACCGCGGCGTCTTCCCCTCTACCGTTCCGCCTTCACACCGGCGCTCGGCTTCGATAATTAATCGGCCGCTTAATTGATTAATCGATTAATGGTTGGATACGATCGAACCGTAAGCGGGACCCGCCAGATAAATCGTGTAAGCGCTTCGAGCTGTCGCGAATCTCGAACTCTGTTCCCCTCGTTCTTCCAGCACCCCCTTTTCTCCTTCCTCTGCCCCTCGGCGAAGTCACGACAAGACAGGAACACGAACACGCTGTCCTACGGGACCGGCAGTAAAGTAGCCTCGACGCTGGTTAAATCTTTATTTAATTTTAACGGGTGTTCCGCCGATCGCCGGATCTCCTCTTCGCTTCCGTTCAACGATTATCTCTCCAGGGATTAACCACCCTATCGATTTCCTTGTTTAAGGTAGCGTTCCGTCGATCGTACGATCGACAACGAGGCGTTCGATCAAAGTCGTGTCTCATCGTCGGACGAGTTTGTTACGCCGGTAATTGTCAGGTCGTCGATAGGCGTCTGGCGCAGAACGCAGACGGTATAGGAATCGAGTCTTGCAGTTGTCGCGGAGTTCCGCGTCCTGGAAGTTTGATTACACCGTGGACCGTTTCGATTCTACGCCCGGAATTAGTTTACCGCTTGATTTACACGCGTGCAATACGTTAACGTTGCTCGTTCCGAACAGGTTCGGAAGCTTGTTCCTTTGGGTCGGTCGGGATTTTCAAAAGTATAGAATAGGGAGAGGAAGGTTGGAAAGAAATCGTTCCTCTAATTTTCAGACGCCTGTATTTCGCTCTTCTAACGTTTAAATTAGATCGATTAAATTGCTAATTCGTAGGCCAGAGGAGGATCTTTATTCCCTGTCACGTTTTTTCAACGATATTTCTCGTTCGAATCGATCGTCGGCTATATGATTTAACTTGTAATGGAGGGCGTCCCTTTTTTCATCTCAATCTAAATTTCCACCGAGCACACGGGCAACTTCCAGAAATAAGTAAAAATCGGAATACCCGTCCCAGGCTGAGGCAGAACTCCCTCGATGAGATCGACGCGCGGTCCCTTCGGTGTAACGAAGTAACGCGAGTCGACGCGATTGCAACGAACATCCGAACTAATCTAATTTACAGGAAGGTTCTGTACACGACAGTGTAACCGCGCAGACACACCGAGGTGGTTTTCCTTGGTCTACGTAGAAATTAGTTTCCAAAACAATTCGGAATTGCAAATGGGCCAGGGTTCAGCGACGATTCCTCGTTGAAATCCTGTAACTTGCACATGACGCGGATTCATGGGCGGAAATTTTCGCATTAATAAGATAGGTCCTACGTCAAGAAATACTTTTTTATTTCAACGACCACCGTGGAGGTTATTCCGAAGTAAATTTCAGACTGGTTCATAAATTCGTGTACACTTTTCAATACATAGTTAATTTTCTATATTATTATCTTAAAGATAACCGAAGTTGAGTAGTATTTAACCCTTAAGTAGACTCACAATCTCAACTGAATTATTTTACTTAAAGTTGATTTTGGTAAATGGAAATCAACTTTCCTTTAAAAAATAATGAATTAATGGAGGATTACATAAATTTTCAAATAATTACATTTACATATATTACACAACATTAGTTTAAACTTGTGGAGGGCCTCAGCGTCCCCAATAATCCATTCAAGGGTTAAAAAAGTAATTTAAAAAAAGAAGACGAATACTATTTCTAAAAATTGCATCGATTGAGATAGCAGGAAAGTTGTGTACCCACATTGTTCCTTTAACTGTAGTTCCGTTCATCTCTCTTTCACCAAATGTGTATACCTCCGTTAGATCTTTCGAGGTATACGTGCCCAGGTTGTTTAGAAGGCGGTGGAGAACGTCTGAATAAATCCAGCGTTTCGTCAGTCAGAGGGTCAACGGAGCCTTTGATCTAGATGAACTTCTTGCGAGATCTCGTCCTGCAACATTTCAAGTTTCTTTCTCGAATTCCTAGATCCTCGGTCATACGTTCCAGATCGTGTACGTGATCCGAAGAGAGAGCCAGATGAAATGCGTTTCCTTTAAATTTCGTTCCTTTTGTGCTTCTGTTGACTCTGGCTTACATATCGTCGCAATAATTAACAATGGAAACCTTTTTCATTTTTCTTATTTCGTATATTACGGTCTACGGAAGAAGTTACCGCGTTAACGCAGATCTCGATCTATTTTGGTAGTACTTCGTTCCTGATTGGATCTTCGTTGTATTAGAGATGGCGATAACTCGCGTCGTAATCAGCGCTCGATCCGGCCTCGTAAAAATATAATTTACCGAAGCAGGAAAAAGAACAGAGGGAAAAGATGAGGTCGACGCGCGAAAGAGAAAAGAGATCTTTATGGGGTCGGAGAAGCGCGATAGGAACCATCGCGCGGACGCGAGCGGAACGAGCCGCGGCAACTATGGATGCGCGGAATTTATTACGACAGTTTAAGAATATAGGTAATTATTTACGTTTATTGTTCGATCCTGATGTTTATGGTTTATGTAAATTATATCCTGTAACGGGTGGCTAACCTCGATCCCCGACGTTCGTTTGTCGACCGGCGTCGCGAGATCTTATTGTTCCAACAACATCTCGGCTCCTCATTTCTTTATACCGTCGTATGTCCGATCCGGGCAAGCTCGATCGATCAATTCGACGTTGAATATTCAACGCGCCGTAAGAGTATCCCCCCTGGGAAAAGATTTCGATTATACGAAGCGTGCGCCGTGGCTGGCGTGGAACTTCAAAGGCACGCGGTACTTGTAAGAATGGGAAACAGTTTTAATAAACAATGGCGGCCAGATAGCCGTCCGTTTCGGATTAACAAGGTGTTTCGCGACGAGATGAGCTTAATTTCATCTCCAGCAAGCGGTTCGGTACTCTTTACTATACTTGGCGCGAATAAATTCGGGGACTCGCCATTATAAACAGTAACGAACAGGATGTGTGTACAAGTTAGGTACTGAGCATCGCCGTAAGTTTTAATTATCAAAAATATTTTGTGTAATGTGTAAGGAAGGGACACGCTTCCCTGAAGCGTTGGTTAGTGTGTCAGCGTCGATTATATTTTAGAATCTTTGCTTGTAGCTTCCAAATGTTTGCGGATTAATAGTTTGTGGTGCCGCCTCCCATACTTTTCTACCCTCTTACGACATTTTCTCGATTTCCTACCACTAGCAAAGCAGCGCCACAAGTTCTTAATCTTTTTCTTATCACGAACTCCGTGTAAATAATTTTTTATTTGAAAGAAGATTATTTTAGGGAGTTCGTTCAAAGTTTCTCCTAACCGAGATCCGGCGATCCGCGAAGTTTGAGAGACACTGTTTCGAGTCACTGTTTCTTCTTTGTCGGGCGCTTCTAACACGAATTTCCATATTGGCATGCGAGCGTTAATCCCGGCCGTTAATTCGCAGCGATATTATTTTCGTGATGAATGTTACGACGCCTGTTGCACGGCGCAACGCTGTTCAGGCCTGCAATCTTTTCTCACGACGCGCCGTGAGGGGAGACGGAGAAAAACAACGGTGCCCTCGACGACGACGACGACGACGACGACGACGAGGACGACGGTGATGGTGTTGGTCGGTTGCCGACGTCGAGAGGGCTTTTAACGTCGCGTTTGCAAATTGGAACATAAAATCACGGTTGTAACGGGCGCCGCTGATTGTTCGTTACCAGCGCTGCCTACGCACGTTGCGTATGTGCACCTGCGGTAACACGGTCGTTCGCGTGTGTTCGGGACTGACGGAGGCTAACTACCGCGGAACGATGCATATAAAAGGCCGTTCCAATATTTCATCGGCCGGTATGCGGTAGAGCCATCGGGCCCGTATCAGGAGCGAATCGATTTCTCGGCCCGTCCGATCGTTCTGCATCCTCCTTCGCGATCTTTCGCGTCTAGATCGTACTTTGGGCACGTGGGAGCGTGGCTTCCCGTCAATACACGCCGGGACCCGATAACGATTCCCAGTTCGGCCGCGTCCGTGAGACGGGAAATTCCATCGGTTGCCACCGGATATCTCGGACGAATCTGAATTATAGTTTTGTGGACGTTGAACGCTATAGGTGAATTATCGAACGGAGCCTCCGGTTCCACCGGCGGAGAGACGTCTAGGCGTTAGATTAAATCTACGGGCGTAGAAAATCGTCGGAGCGGACCCCCATAAATAAACCGGAGAACCGTTCTGTTGTAAATACCCTCTGTCAGAAACCGCGCGTCCCGCGGACGTTATTGCGATCATCGATTCGGGAACCAACCAAGAAGAATCCAGAATGTTTCTCACCGCGGCGGCCGCATGCGTGAGCGACGTTACGCCGTCTGAATGCGTAGCCGGCGTCTTTCCAGGTAATTACGCGGAATAGATTCGGTATCTCGATGTCTCCTGGCCGGCGAAGCCGACGAGCAATCCCGGCCGCGAAGGAGTTCGATCGGTCGTTTCTCTCCTAACAAATGTCCATTACGGTCGTCTTCTTGGTCCTCGTCCAGTGGCTGCTCGGCTACACGGCCGGTTGACATGTTCGGGGGCGGTCAGGGCCGAAAGAAGAAGGGGGGCCTAAGGTATTAGCCAGAAGAGAAAGAGGACGAGAAAAGGGGGAGTGCGGAGACGCGCCTTTCCGAGGCACAGAGGGCCCCCGCCGGGTTACTAATTGCAATCACGGTCAACAATCTGCCGAGGCAAGAGGCCAACGGATGCAATTGCCGAAGAGAACCTTACGCTGGGAAGCTCTCTGCTTTGCCGACCGTGCGGGGATTAAGCCGCCTTCACATCAAAGAGACTAGTCGCGAACGAACTTCAAAGTACCTAGTAGCCAGTACAGCATTGGAAAATCTTTATCCAACGTCTGCTTCGAATCTCGAGATGTTTCGAAGATAATATATTTATTATTCGAAGAGCGTAATCGTCGATTTTCCCATCATTTTCTAGTCACCGACGTTGACTTTCAAATTCCATCGATTACGCTTGGCATATAACGCGTCGCATCGAACGAAAGTCACGCGTCTTTCGTATCGAATTCAACTTCTGATATGAAGATACCCTAACGATGTTTCTCGTCCGATTGTCGCGGCCGCGATTGCGTATACTCGTAAGCAAAAGTACACGGACGCGCGCGAGTCCAGGTACAAAAGATCGGAACCGACGCGTCGATCGGTGAACTCGTCGTCTACGAGAATATCGATATCGTTGTGTCGAGCTTCGAACGCATCTGCGAAAGAAATCGTTCGACTACGTCTGGCTCGATTGTACGCGTACGGAACACAGGCGGTATGGAATCTAACGAGAAACATCGACGAGCGATCAGAAGTTACTATTTAGTGTTATCTATCGGTTCTCGATAGGCGGAGGGTTCAATAACGAGGGATGATTCCACCTTGCGTGCACTTTCGGTGACGAATGTACGCGGAGGAAAGGAGCTCGAGGCTGCAGATTGGCCGATAGTTTGCATGGGCTAATGGGAATTCGCGATGGTTACTAATTGGGTAGATCGTCGCTCGTCGATATTGCCCGGCAGCGCCAGCAGAGAGGGACCAATGGAATCTCTCTATCGGCGGAACTGACATCGGCTTTTGTAAACCGCGGTCTCCGCGGCTTGGAAAAACGTGCCGGACGGCGGTCCCTTCTTTTGCAAAGTCGAAGGAAGAACGCCTTTCGGTACCCTTTGCTATTCCGCCGATTCGCTCGGCTACAAGCGGGTTCCTCGAATTCCTTCGCCCTGCCGGATCGCTTTTGCGGTCCTCCGCGGTACTCGCAAAATGCTTGATTTCCCAAATGGACGATTAATTTCGTCCCATCGGTATTCCCCGTGACTCGCCATTTTCTTAATTTCAACCTCTTTTGGTAATTGCTGAAAATCCGCTCGCTTCCAGGAACTCGTTAAGAACTCTTCATACATATTCGTCGGCGCGCGGAACTACGTGGACGAAATAATAATGCGGTCGGATCTCGGTAAATCGAAGTCGATGGGAAACAAAAACTGTCACCTAACAAGGTATTTAAGAAAAAGGAATGCAGTTAAATTTCATTGAGATACCAATCCAGTAATTTCTGTTCGTTTTCAAGTTTAAAGTCGCTTGGCTTCGATTATCTTGATTGGAATAATTTTGTTTCTTCGGGAAAGAGAAGTAAGATTCAATTCTATTTTTCGCAGATATGCTCGAACGCGATCGATTATTAACGGTGAAGTAATTGTTGGTTCGTTGCGTAGGAGAGATAAGAGAGGGCCGGAAGATAAATTTTCGGGAAAGGTTACCGAGTCTTTTGTCTAGTTTCTAGACTCAGTCTCGGCCTGTAAAATATACATCGGTCGGGGGACATATTTTAGGGTACCGTCGGAACGACGTCCAGAGACGACGCGAGAAGGGTGGCGGGCCCTTCTCCTGTACACGTGTAAGGTATAAGGTTATACCGTAAAGTCGCGCCGAGCGATAACGCGTCTCCGATACCAATCTAGCATGACGCATGGCGCCGTCCTGGAGAATTATGTTGCCCCCAGGTATTTATTGCCAACAGTATGTCCGCGGCAAATCCAAAGGGATGCTGTTCGCGAAGAAAAACAAACAGAAACGGAAAAACCCAAATTCTACCAAAATTTCAGCCGAAAGTTGCCAAACGGTACTTTTTTGCTAACCGTTTAAATCGTTTATTCCCGAAAGCGATGCCAATAATTATTATCATCGTGAAGAATGTATTTTATTCAATTTCATTGTAAAAACTAAATTTCTGCATCACTGGCCAAGTTAAATAGCAACAACCTCCAAAGGAGTACACATCGTTTGACGCGTATCCTCCCACGTGAACGATCCACTAAAGTTTCGATCGCGTAGAAGATCGAGAACGTATAGTAAGATCGGAGTAGCCGCGCAGAGTCCTCTTCAACGAGCAAGAACGTCCTTGCGGCTGTTGGCGAACGGCCTCGAGAGAACTCTGGCTGGTTTCCGGGCTGCGCGACGTGGCGATGTGTGCCAGACACTCTCGCACGCCTAGGAATTCCTGACCCTGCCCACCTTGACTGCCTGCCTACAACGCAGGCCGGTCGGCCGCTGCCTGGAAGCGTGAACCACGGCCCCGCTGAAGATAATCGCGGGCGTGAGCGCGCGTGCACGCTTCTTGCGCACGCGAAACTCGCGTCTCCAGCATGGGCACGGCCGTTTCCCTGGCATCCCTTTGTTGCACCCACTAATACCCAGGCTATTTATAGTCGACCGGCTAATAGACGACAGCGCGTACAACAATTCCCGGACGCCTTCGATCCCTCGATCTTTTTTCGCGGGCCCTCCCCTCATCGGTCGCGTCCGAATCTCGCGAACACGTTTCCTAATTATTCGCATAAATCAGCGTTTCCTTTGGGGAGGGCGAGACCGCGAACGCGCTACAAATCGCGACGTGGTCCGATGCAAATTGCAGTCGCGCACCGGCGTCCATCGGTGGAACCGATAAATCAAGATCGATTGCAAATGCGCCGCGGCCCGTTGCCGCGATATCAAATCGATCGAGTCGCGGTTATCCGTACCGGTGAATTATGCCGATCGCGCGTCGGCTCGAAACGTATCAATTTTAGCCTGACTAGTTGGCCACACGTTTAAGGAGTCTTGACAGAATTTAGGCAGAATATGGAGATTCTTCGATTCAATAACATTTGTACTAAAACAGTGGCAGTAAAACGACCGATTTGTTAAATTAACATACGTAGATTAGATAATCTCGTATAAATATGAAAAAGTAATGGCAGTAACAGATTTGTTACGTGTAGGTTATTTGTCGAACCGTTGGAAATATTAGCATCGTACGTAAAGACGGACGCCATATTAAAAAATTTGCCGAGAGCGTTAAAATCGCAATTACGGCTCTGATTGTAAGCAATGATTAATAAGAAGTCTCGTAACGATGATTTGAGAAACTGATTTTAGAGTCAGTAAATTATGACCATTTATTTACCTATTACTTGTTACATATATAATCGTTAGGGTTGTTACTTTCGTCCTTTTCTTTTGAAAATGTCAATTACTGAATCAACTAGGTAAATATTAGTATTTACGACTCATTAGATTCGACTGATTTATAGACGCTTTTCCATGTGCGATGTTAAGTTCGTAATATTCATTTCTCATCAATCTTTATAGTACTTATAATAGACTGAAATTAATATTTCTTCTTTATGTACGGCGTTAACTTAAACTCGTATAAGAAACGGACAAAAATTCAAATCATTTCACGGCGCTTATAATAGAAAGACCCATTGCTATGTTAGTTTGGTTTGTAGAATAAAATCTTAATATCTTAATATAAGAATGCATTTGGTGCTTTCGAGAATGTTTCGAATCGGGCCCGGCGCGTCCTAAGGCCGGCCCTGCTTAGGTGTTAGTAATATGGTAGTAAATAACATGGCCTTCTGGTAGGTGTAAATTTATTGTTACCAGACACGCATTGTAATCGTACACAATTTTGATTGAATGGCGTACAGAAGGCATGATTATTGTATTCAATACAACCATATGTCGTGATGGTAGCAACAACCGATCGGAGATCTTCCTCGACGCTTTGGAATCTTCCTTACTCCTATCGAACGGGTCGTTCGCTTCATCAGGAAGCGATTGTCGTGCCGGCGAGAACACGTGGGACGCAATCTTCGTAGGAACGATCGCCGAGATAGACTTTCACTGACATTCTCCCGCGGTGCCGCCTCCCACACCGTGTATGCGTGGTGATTAGCGACGAATTACGACGCCCGTTCTCATCGATGATATTTCCACCGCGATAATACGCAATAGCGTGGGCGTTCTGCGTGTCTCTTTCCCGCTGGGGCCGCTTGACCGCTTAACGCCGCGTGTAATCACTTGATGACAATAAATCGAAGACGAAATCAAAGTCGTACGACGTTCCAAATTGACTGGGTTCGATTATACAAATAAAAATAACCCACGAATGACCAATTTTATACCAATCATAGGGCTTCTAGTGAAAACGTTCGTAAAAATAATGTCACTGTTCTGCGTAGACATGACAGTAAAACTCGTAACACGCGAATTTTCCTCGAGGCGTTTTCGAGACGCTTAAATATTTCGTGAATTCTTGTAACAGAACATAACGACGAAAACCGAGATAATTAATACCGTTCCTCAAGTTCCATTCTATGGTGGTGTTCCACGGAAACTCGCGTCACGTACCGAATGGTATTTATAGTAGGAACCGAGTATCGATTAGAAATCGATCAATCAGATTTAGAAACGGCGAACCCGATGGACTTTCACCGCCATTCTCGGACTCCTACGCTCTCCAGGAAATTCCCCTAAGACGAATTAATTCCTTCGACCGCGACGGCCTTAAAGGCCTCGATCGAGATGCATTCACTGCTCGATACGTCGAACAACGTGGCGTCAGTGGAATGCAACTGTACATACCAGACGTGTCTGAACATTTTCTTCATCGTTCACGAAAGCTTTTCAAAGTTCCATCGAACGAACAGACGGTTAACGAAGAATCGAGTAAGAAATTGTTCGTAGAAATTGTTGCGTGATTGGGAAAATGTTTTTTTAGTATTTTCATATATTTTCGTTTTGATTTTTGTTTTAAAGAATTCGCTAGAACGTTATCTTTATCTCAATTTATATTAAGAATTCGAAAATCGAATTGTTCAACCATGAAAAGAAAATTAATCGATCTATTATACGTTATCTCTTCATTATCTTTTATAAACACAGCTATATTATTTACGATATTACGGTTATAATGGTTCAATTTCCGCCCACTAAATCGGACAGCTGCAGGTGGTCAATACTCGTTGAACTCTTAGAACAAGAGAACATTGCGAATAGGTTTCGCTAGGAAGCATCGTCGGTGTTCTAACTCTAAATCCCAAGTTTATGAGGTTTCCGTGTTAGCAAACGACGTTTGGAGAAATTTATTATCTTATCGCGCACCTGGCCGCGCTCCTTCCGTTTCGCTGAACAACGATGACCTTGGCGGAGCTGTACTTGTTAAATTATCGATTGCCATCTTTGTTACTTTCATTGCTTCATTATAGAGAAAGATAGTTGCTTTGGTCGAGAGAAAAGGAAATAGATAAATCTTGCTGGATTCAGGTTCGAGCACTTAATTCGTTGTATGTTTAGAAGTATAAAATGTTCGATAGTTTATTTATTTATTTAGGGGTTTGTACACCCTTTGATATAATACAGTTGTATAATATGTGTAAATGTTATATGCTTTTTAAAGGAATACAAAGTACAGCTAAAAAATGTCCAGACGCTGGCTAAACAGGTTAGCTTGTAAAAACAAAGATAATCTCGATAAATCAGTAATGTAATAGGTTGTAATGTAATAGAATAGAAAAAAAATTTACCAAAAATTTGTCGAGGGGCGAGAACGAGCAGTGAGAAAGCATAGGAAGTAGAACACGGGCAGGTTCGTCGCGAGGATCGGCTCCGACGCGCAAAGCATGTCCGTAGGTGGTCACAGCGCGTAACAAAGTAGAAGGAGCGTCGCGAGCATAAGTCTCGGCGCTTACGAGATCTGCACGTAGGCGAGTGGCGTTTAGCGATATTCATTACTTCGCTCATTACTATCTTCTGCATCCCCCTCAAGCGAGATCCTAAGTCCTCCTTTGCTCTCGGTTACGCGGCTGTGTTCAAATCGCTATATTTTACGGCTCTCTCCCCTTTCGTCCTTCTCCCCTTCAGCGCGAGCATTTAGCATTCGCAGCGGCGTTAAAGCGTGTACGTACGCGCTCCGCCGGCCACGCTCACGATGTCCGCGCGCCTTGCACACGGTCACCTCCGTGCAGTTAGTATAAATCTCGCGGAACCACACGCGGTTGGTTCATAGATTTATGCGGGCGGCACTTATGAGAAAAGGACGCGGAGCCGTGTACTTTGGGAGACGAACAGAGAGGAACGGACGGCGGGGCGCGGGAGCAGGATCTCTTACCAGCCACAGATCTATATATTAATTGCCTTGTTAGTCGCGGGACTCGTGAGTCCGTTTGGAATTGTTATGGTAATGACTGCCGCGTGGGTGTCTCTCTTTCTCGAGCTCTTTTTGCTTCTCGTAGTTGAAACGACTGCGATTAGAAGAGATTCGAGAGACGAAAGGACAGAGCGAAGGCGAACGAGCAAGAAAGATAGGTTGAAGATGGTGGTCGAAGCCTCGAAGTCAATCGGCTACGAAGGCACCGTCCGCAAAAGGCGATCAAGAATAAACGGGGGAGAGGCACCCGAGGACCGGTGGAAGCCTCGACCCACGAAAAAAGGAGTCGCGAGCGTTGGGAAGATCGATCGACGATCCCCTTCAATGGGCCGCCCTTCCTGTCCCTTTCGGACGTGCAGGATGCGTTTGTGACCACCTCGGGCCTCGCAATTAGCGAATTACGGCTCACCGACGGTCGTTAATTAAATCGATGCCGATAGCCGCGAGAGCGTCTTATTACTCGCGCCTACGACGCTACCACGCAGCGACAGCTGTACACGTCGTCGCCGTAAACTCGCGGTTCGCGACTAACGGCTAAAAAATACTACCCCGCGACCGATGCACACCCGTAATCACGACCAAACTGCGTATAATAAAATCGCAAGAGGCGTGTTAGACGCGCCCGAAACGTCTGAGAGGAATAACCGGGGGATTTCTGGGTGGACGAAGGGAATATTTTGGGGACTGCAAAATTTATAATTTAAAAGAGACTTGGGTGTTGAAATTTTCTAAAATATTCTGACCGAAATTTTTACCACATAGGGGCGGATTCAGAAGACTTGAAACACATTAATTATTTATTTATAAAGGGGCTCGTTGAAAAAGATTTGTAGAATGCAACGTAAAATGGGCAATAAGTATTTTTAGAGAGGGAGGTGCCCCCCTCGATGAGGTGGAATCGTTGCAGCGTGCGATTTGAATGCTACGCCCGTGCTCGGGCGCTTAAACGCGCCACTGGCTAGCACCCTGGCGTAGGGCGACGGTCGAGCACTGCCAAACGAGTTATAACTTGTGGATAATACGGATGAGGAATAGCAGCTAGCTGGCCTTCGAGGTCTTCCAAGATCGTTCGAGTCGGGCCGGGCTATCCGTGCGTTATACGAGACTCGCGATTACACACTCGAGTACGTTGCAGGTAGATAGCGTGGATACCGTGGTTGGGACCGAGTGTATATGTAACCGTCCTGTGCGTATACTCGGCCGATATTTATTGGGTACCGGTACACCGGGTGGTACCCTTCGCGTGCTCCGTAACGTACGGTACCGGGCCGATATCGATTCCGTGCAAGCAACGGGAGATAACGATCGCTCGTGCTTTTCGGATCGGCTCTCCTCCGGAAACTCGGCTAGGTAGGTGATGGTTATTACTTACTGCCAGCCGTTGGTCTTGTAACCGGAGACTTATGGGACACCGAGTATTCGCCATTACAGGGGTATACACTTGCTATTACCGGGGCGCGGTGTTTCCCCGAGTTTAGAGGCTTTTCTTCGGTCCCGGTCTTCTTGTACACTTGTAACCCGTCCGCGTTATCTTACTCCTGTCTCTGGTTACGCGTGTCATTCGTCGTTGCATCGACTCGGGCCTCCGGTAATCGGCCGTGTCGATATCGTAATTTTCGGTCGGGTTGTTGACGGGCGGAAAGGGATGCTCGGCGAGACGGTAAGTGGGTTTTAATTTTAACCGGGGAATGATATCTGAACGGAAATCGGATCCCGCGGTGACACGGTTGCTCCTCCAGAAGATTCGTATCGGCCGCCTCTAAGGAGTTGAACGACTCCCAGTGGTTATTAGAGAGTGGCTCGGTTAAAAAGGAACTGGAGGAATTCCATGTTCTCCCTCTTCGACGGTTCGAGCGTGTGTCTCATACGGACCTACTGTTCTGTCGTTTGCCGGACCGGCAACGCCCGTTTTGCATGCCGACGCGGTGGATGCTGGAGAACGGGCTTCGTAGGGCTCGTTTCTCTTCGCTTCGTCTTTACTCTATACTCTCCCCTCCATCGTCTCTCTCTTTCTCTCTCTTTCTTTCTCTAAGTTACACTCGAGTTCTCCGAGAGTCTTTTACCTTTACGCGGGAAATGGCCGCGTAGCCCTACATGGCAGCGAGTCGTTAACGCGGTGTCGACGGTTTTCTCCGCTTGACAGTTCCTCGGCATTGTTGGCGCCTACCTGCCTGGATTCCAACGACGCTCTACCTATCAGAGGCCTCACCCTCACCTTCCGTCCTAATAAGGCCAAGAAGACGTCCGGCACCTTCCGCGAGCGTCTCCTTGAAGTCGACGTTATGGATCGCCTGAATCGACCGCGTGATCTTTTGCGCGATCGAATTGATAAATTCGACGCGATCTTGGAAAGCCAGGGGTGCCGTGAGAAATTGTTCCCCGGATTGTAAATATATCAATACCGTTGTTGCATCGTTAATTGCTTTTGTTGCGAAACGCGATATTACCTCTTCGAGAAGAATTCCTATTGTTATCTTGAACCGTATCGAATTCGTATAAGGTAAAAGCGCCGGTAATGGGGACACGTTTAAGGCTAGACAGCACATCATTAGATAATTCCACATATCGTCGTGACAATTAAATTTTCCATTTTTATATTATAAATGTTTCTTGCAAAGGTTTATGTTGGAATTTAAAGAAATAACGAAGTCAGCTGCATTGGTCCACGAATCTATGCCAATTAAGTATCATTTCATTCTAACTTCCACCTTCTAATCTACCTTCTCTACGATCGTATTGTTTTTCTGTACGATCGTTTAATGCTAGTATACGAAAATAAATTTTGTACCTGCTTGGGTGGTTTCAATTTAGTCCCGGCCGAATATCTTTCGGTACCGAAGCGTATGTCGTTCGTTGATTTCAATTTCAATGAAAGCCTCCAACATAAATTCAGGCTTGATGGAATACGCGGCTCATCCATATTAACCTTAACGAAACGTCTCTTCCGGGTGTGGTCCCGGGAATGATGCCGTTGGACTGATTTTTTGCCCGATCCGGTGAACCCGGCCCCACGAAAACCACCGTTAAACATTGCTCCACATGGTCCCCTTTAATTTCCCTCCAAATTGACCCCTAACCTTCGAGACTATTTTGGGGAATTGGAATTGAAAACCGGAGTATCCGGTTGGAATTAAGTTTTTAGTCGTTCTTTCACGTTTATATCGTCACTTCGAGACCACCTACGAGTCGTATGATCATAATAAAATACTCGAGTCGATTAAATCAACTATCAAGATTCAAAATTGAATAGACGAATTGTTAAGGAAGACCAAGTTTTATGAGGTTTGCCAAATATCGAAATCAAATTGGTTGGAGAAACAACTTGTAATTTAATTTGTTAGTAATCGAAAAACATATAGTTTAATGTAGAGAAGCGTAAATAACATCGAAGTAATAATTTGAATTTCGAGAAAGCGACGTGCCGGTTAAAAGTTAAGAGAAGAAGGCAACCGTACGATTAGTTCCAATTGCCAGTTTCAGGTCCCTTATATGCTTCGATTTCCACTTTCAGCGACGATAGAATTCACCGGGCATTACTTGGTGAATTAGCTGGAATCAGCATTGAATAGCATCGGCTCCTGAGCGCGGTGTCTCGGAAAGGAAAAGAAGTAGCAGGGAAACGTTGTTTCATGGAAGAATACCTGTAATTATGTATATTGTTGGTTGGCAAGGTTTTATTGCGATCGCTCTATTTACCGAGCGAATAATATCTTTATTAAAACTTATATTATGTCCAATATTTCCAAAAATAATCCTTACAAAGGAGTTTGTTAATCGAAAGCTTTTACCACCTCGTATAATATCAGTTTTAATTTTTCTTCATTCCGAACGAAATGATGCGTTCCTGAAATGATTGCTACGATACCAAAATACCATTTTTCGCCAGCTTTGCAAATTGCTTATTAAATTAAACTACGTGCGATCGAGATGCGTTGATAGATACTTTGAATCTTGAAAAAATTGAAGACCGCGTACAGAGCGATTATTTCAAACGGGGTAGCGAGTATTTAATTAATCGTTTTTCAGAGGTCGAATCTCGAGGCTGCCGGATTTCACCGCAAAACGGAATCGGTTGTTTCTTTGTCGACGAAACGACGAAACGATAATCGCGCGAACAGTTCGGAGGCAGTGGTTTAATGCTTGCTCACCGATCTTTAGAGCCTTTAATGAGGGGTTATCGCGAATAACGAGGTCTGGCCGAGTAAACGTGTCTATTTGCGCGATCTGCTGCTACGCAGTCTCTTTCCTGGCATCGCTCTGTTCCCCGTATAATTCACAAAAGCTACAGGAACTTGTAAATTGATCGTTGAAATTGATCACGAACATTGTTGTTCGGCCGCGAACAAGGAACCCCTTCTGTTGTTTCGTGTTCGCCGAACAACGTCGGCCCAAGTCTCAGGCGATCGTTCGAAACGATTTTTCCGCGCGTGAAAATTTATTCCCACCTAACAAGTTTCATTGACAAAACAATCGCAGCTAATGCTTCGTCGGAGTGAAAATCGCGAGACTACGCTTAGCGAAAAATAACGACGCCTTGCCGCCAGGGCGTCGATTTATCATGGATTTAACGAGCCTGGCGGCGTCGATGTCGACGATAATTAACCTTCATTGATTGGCTCCATTGTGAATAAATAAGGCTACGTGCTTTAAGGCGGGACGTAAATCGCACTCGAAACACCGCGATCGGCTCTCATAGCAACTAGAAGACGAGATTCGTCTCCAAGGACGAGGATCACCAGATGGCTCCTTACGATGCAATTTATCCTTCTTAGAGTTAGCTATCAGCTAACAAAGTATTATCCCTCTATGGTCCTCTTTGTTTCTCGGCAATTTTTCAGCACATTAGACAAATTACTGCATTCTAATATTAGAATTGTTCTATCGTATACAGGACGTTCCATCTTAATCAACGCGTTTAATTTCCTACGAAGCTATACGAGACGTCCAAGTATTAGGGAGACGTATCATTTAGTTTAATAAGTTTTTTTATTTATCAAAAATAAATCGCAAATGTTAGTTAATTTTGGTCTTAATTCGAAGGTAAGTGTCCCCAGGACACAATAATGGTTCATCGACGTTTCGAAACAATTTGTCACGAAGTGGCCGCGAGCGCGTCCACGAAATATATACGACGCACGGGAGGGTGTACGAAGGAGAGCGGTAACACGCGATTACTAATCGTGGTATCGCTTCTACCCCAGGGGTCGTGGGGTTGGGCGATGACCAACGACGGTGTACATTATTCGTAGAGAGGCCCGAAATGCACGGAATCCCCCTTCCACCTGTGAGATATGACCGGGCGTTTCGACTTCTTGGAACCGAGAGGTCGACGCGCCGCGCCGCGCCGAACCGCGGGGATCCTCGCCCACGCACGCGGCACAAAGCTGAGAAATCAAAACCGAATTCGATTCGGGGCCCTGTGTCCACGGGGATCGTAGCTCAAACAGGTGAAGCTTGACCCTAACGGCCTCGGAACGAATTAATGGGGTCAACGAGATTCTCTTTGGAACAGAGTCGACACACTCCAAGACGAAACGTTAGAAACGCACGAAGGAAAATTTACATTACCATTTTTCGTCTGATAGCTAGAAATTTCAACGATTCGAATCGGGCAAAGTTGACGGTACTCGAAAATTAGGCGATCATTCGCGATAAATTTAATTATTTCGGTGACTAGATATTAAGGGATTCGAAGGCGCTGAAAAGAAGCCGACGTAGAAACCAGTTTCCACTTTTATCGCCAAGAATTTGTACCCTCTTTCAATTTTGAATAGAGGTCAACAGTATACCACCGTTCGTCCTTGAATTTTAATGGGACTACCTCGTAAACGCATTACGCGTTATCGGTCTAGTAGCGTTATTTTTTATAATCGGCGGTTCTCCTCTTGGTGAACATTTCGAGCTCTGCCGTTACCTTGTCGCCGGAAGTCAAACATGTAAGGGGGCCTCGGAACGCTTGGTAGACCAGTAACGCGATATCGAAGGAAGCGTTAATTTCGTTAATTATCGATACGTTTGGGATCAACGGTCCTGATAAAGCGCGGTTTCGCAACGGTACCGTTAACCTTTCTCTGCGCTCGGACACGTGTTATTTTTCCCAGAATTCGCCAACATGGCGAACGAATGTTGCCCGCCCGAGGAAAGGGGACTCGATTTCGACTGTACTTTCAGAAAGTGTTTTTACTTTTGAATCTACTGTTTACTTTTTTTTTGTAAAATGTGTCCAATCGTTTAAATATTTTTGTCGGCCGATGCGATCTCCTTCCATTTTAATTATACCTTGGTCGTCGTCTTCGTCGTACTTAATCTCGGCAAAAGATCGCCGAAATTGCAAAAAACGGAGAACGCAGCGTACGTTTTTCTTGTTCTTGCCGCGGCTACACGATTTTGCGCCGCTATCTATCCGAAGAACCGCTTCGCCGGGAGCCTCTGACAAAGGCGAGCGTGACAAGCGAGTCCGGCTGAAAAATTCATCTTTTTAATATGCCACCGCGGGTAACGTTACGCGTGTAATATCAGCGTAGAAGAATGCTGTCGCGGCTGTCCGGAACAGCGTGTCATGGTGTGCGTGTTTCGGTACGCAGCAGAGGTACTCGCACCGAAAGCTTGTTCCTCTTCAGGTGCAGCGCCGCTACGTCCTCCGAGAACCATAAATCCTGTCGGGCAGGATCGCGCTCGGGGAGGTTCGCCACACAGGTCGTGCCTAACCGTGGTAGGGTAATTGGCGAAATGTGGTAATCCCTAATTACAGGAGATACCGCGCCTAATTCCATAACGTATTGCATCGAATCTCGCCGCAACTGCTCGCGTCCGGGGATTAACGGCGTCGCGCGTTGTTCTTTCGCGTAATTGCCAAGCGTAAAAACGGTATTTACGGGCGTTGGTCGTTTTTCTTTCGACGTATTTCGGAAACTCCGCGATTTACCCGTTGCAATTTTCGGGCAATTGGGCCCTCGAAACGTATCCAGACACTGCGCCTGCTTCCTATATTCCTCTGAAAGAATTAGAGCAGACAAACACGTTTTGCAACGAGGACACTGTTATTCAACAACACCCGGAGATATCGTGCAAGCTATATTATTAAAAGGTTTGCAGAAGAAGAGGGTTATTAATGAAAATGCGTAAACAAAAATCCGTTTATTATATTTCTACGAGCGTTACGTGCGAAAGCTTCTGATTTACGTAGCTTCCTCACGGCGACACATGTAAGTCGGTGAATGAGGATCCTGTTAAATTGAAAACCGCAATAAATCGGTTTACCCGAGTAGATAATGGCGCTCGTAAACGGAATAAAATACACGCGTATCGAAGCTTTGTTAACAAATCCGTCGACAAGCGGACGACAACCGGCGTCGTTAAGGTGGACATCGATATCGGGATGTTTCTCGAATTTTACGTGTTCAGTATATATGCGGGGCATGGGGACGCCTCTAACTGGCCCACAGAGGCCCCCTAATAAAGATGTCTCTACACGGTTTTATACGACTCTATCTTCTACGCGCCGCGGCGGATTTTATGACGACGTTTACATATTATCGTCGCGGTCATATCGCCGCGCGCGTTGGCTCCGTTCGTCGGATTGCACCCGGTTTTAACACCTCGTAAAATTATGACCGATCACGGCCTAATGGTGCCGGGATATCGCGAGTTACGAGACGTCCATTGTGTCCGCACGGTCCCTTTGATCCTGCGACGCGGCTGGAATTCGCGCGTTATCCCCTCGTATTTCTGTCGCTTCGATATCGCCGCGTGGGATCCGCGTGACAGACTATTCAACGCCCTCGAACGCCACCTCTTTTACCGCCGTATAAAACACGCGTCGAATTAATTCAATTTCGGTGACGCTCGCCTCGGCGTACACTGTAGAAAAAAAAAGACGAAAGAAAAGAAGCAGAACGATTCTTATTGGACGGAATGTAAATTCCGTGAAACCTACCACAGGGCACGGTGTTCGTGGCGAAGACGAGAACTCCTTCGATAAGCTTACGTAGGTGAGTAAGGACGTCGCGATAAGTGGACGTCCTCCGCGGGGTCGACAAGAGTCACGGGACCGTTCTGGGCCGAGCCGGATGGCATAAATCAGTGGTACGTTAAGTGGCTCTCGTATTAATTAAGATAGCCACGGCGCGTACCACGCGACAGTTCGTGATCCCATGGACGAGCGCGAGAAACGAAGGGACGCAGAAGAAGCGGACGCAGAAGGGAACGGGGACGCGCGCGGATAAGGCGAGGCCGGTTCACTCCTAGCCTGGACCCTATAAGCAGGCTCCGCGAGCGCGAACCGTGGCGAGGAGAAGTAAGAAGCCTGGCATAATGGCGTAATTATCCGAGGACGAGACAAATTGCGTACACGCCTGGCCGCGACACGCCACGGTTCACATGTCCGACCAACACCGCCACCGCCACCGCCGCCGCCACCGCTCCGTGTAGCGCGTAGGAGTCGAACTTCGCTCCTAAGGCGACTCCTTAAGCTCGTGTATGTACATCCGTGCGATTGTCTCGTTAAAGTCGCCGCGGGACGCCTCGCCGACGGCTCGGCCGTGGTTGACCGTGTCGGCGTGGGCGTTCCGCTTATCCGGATCCGAAATTAATGAGAGAATTACACGGGAACATTCGTAGCTTTTGCCTCCGCCACCCTTTCCCTTTTTCCCCTTCGCACGGTATTTATGATTTCGCGACCTTATTCGACCATTGTCGCTGCACGCGGCTCAACCCCTCTGCATCCTCGATCACGATACTTTAAGGGGGCCAGGCAGTCAGATTGAGCCTTTTTCTAAGGGCTTGTTAAAAAAAAAACGGTTAAGTATAAATAATTTCCCCTTTACACGATATTTTGGTAGCTTGAAGTGTATACGAATACAAATTTTTTTAGTGCAAAGTGTTGTCAAACAACCATGTATGATTTCTCTTTTCCAAATGATGCGAATTGAATGTACCAAACGGAAAAATACTGGGAATAACTCCTGCTTTACACTGAGCCTATTTAAATATTAACAAAAATCAAAATGATGAAAATAGCACATTTATATTTACTCGCCTCGTAGACTTATACGGTATTTTTTTTAACGATGACTATAAAAAATTAGGGGAGTTATAATTTCTTGTTTGATGGCTGCTTTGAATATGGTGCTCCACTGAGCTTCCACCCTTCCAACCGCCAAAGTGAGCGGAAATTGCGTAGGTTTTTTTGCTACAGAAAAAGATGGCATCTTTTTGCCAAATGGTTGAGCCTGCCAATGACGGGAATTAGGCTATATCTTGCTCACCCCGGAAGCCACGGATCTCGCGATACGGTGTGAAGGATATTTCTAGACGCTCGAAAGGTTGCCCAGCGACGTATCCTCCGCATCTTCGCGATGGATATTATAACGCGGCAACGTCCACGACGAAGGCGCTGTTTAAACGCTCGACGTTGGCGCTTTCTGTCAAATAAATCACGGCCGTTTGTAATATCCCCGTATGCCGTTGAGGGGGAAACACCTTTTGTCTCGGGGTAATAAGTTAGAAAGACGTTGCGGTACGTCGAACCCCGTACAACAACTTTCTTCGCTTATAATTTCGTTATACACCGCTAAGAGCCCTGTCTTACCGTCGTTTCGTCTTGCATCATTACCGCGGGGATAAAGCAGGGAATGCCTATCCCTTATTACCACCCTTTTCTTTATCTGGCTGCTTACGTATCAATTTCCTTATCTGCGAATCGCTCTATCGGCCGATCTATCACTGCCGGCTTCTGCGCCGGCGTAACTGCTATGTAATAGGAAAAGTAGTGCCGCACGGGTAATTCAGCTGCCACGACGAAAAGTCACGCGCCATTGCCGTGAGGATTTTTCCATCGTGGCAGAACCCAACGTGGAAGATCGATGTAACTGAAATTACTACTTTGCGCGCGAAAAATTCCGCGTTCCATAGGCAGACGATACCTCTCGCGTCTTGAATTTTCCTTCGTTCGATTGTACATCTTGGAAACTTTGTTCCACGAAACAGACCTCTTCTACACGTGGGATTCTAAAATTGGTTCACGCAGAAATGGGTTATAGCTTCGAGATGAGTCTGGGACAATATAGTTGTCGCAAAATTTTTCTAAACAAAAGTATCGCCTAATAATTTAGTCCTATTATTACTACCATATATCTCTAGAGGTGACAACTAAATTATTCAGCGATTTCCTCGCTTATGCAGCTCGCAAGATGAAGAAATCTCCGCCTTATTCCGCGGGGACGCGTGAGAACATCCGCGTCTTGTCTTCGACACGTGCGATCGTAGGCAGCTGCCTTCGGGTTCCGTAGGAAGGCGCAATTCCGCGTGCTGGACATCGACAACGATCGTATACGAACGCGATAAACTTATGAGAATATTCTATTATAGTCTGACACTTTAGAAAAATCTGCTACAGAGATTACGTGTGTATATTCGTACGCGTATTACTTTCTTATCGTTAGTCGAACGAGAAACTTCTAAACTGAGTGAAATTTGGATTATTGTCCCTTCGGATCAGTGATTTGACGCGACGATAGAGCGATTCCCGAGTCGTCGACGTGTCCAAAAGTTAATTTGCGCCGCAACGCGTGGTAAAAGTGCGTTTTCCATCAAGCGGCGAACCGCAGCGGCGCGTTTGCAAGGCGGGACGAAAATGCATGGACGCACGGTGGCTGAAGCGCGATGCATCGCAAATTGTATTACCACCGTGTATGCAGATAGGCCGCAAACGCAATTGTCCCCGGCCGTACGGGCGAAGGAAGGACGAGAGAAACGGCCGGAGGGGTAGCGGCGGAGACGTATTAAACGCATAGAACGTAACTATAACCGTCGCGTAAGAAGGTGCGTTGCGTGTGCCACGCTTGCGAATATAGTGTGCGTGACCATTTTTCCGGACTTCTTCCCTCTCGGTGTCGGTTGCCGCGGTCTCGCTGCGATTTACGAGTCTATCTTTTTTTTTCTCTCCCCTCTATCTCTCCCTCGTCCTCTTTCTTGACTACCGTCTGCTGTGAGATAACGACAGATTCTTATGCATAATGCGATCGCCCCCTCTCCGTCCGCCCCGCCGTACCCTATTCTTCCTCGCGACGTTCTCGGTTTCTTTTCAGGTAATTTCCGTGTTGTTAGACCCGCCAAGTAGTTGGTCCTTCCTTTCACGACTTCGCCTTACCTGTCGATTCGTCTTAACGCCACCATGGCGTGTCGCGTGCATTGGAAATTCGAAACAAAAATTGTAAGATTGAATACCAACCGGTTCTGAAAATTTTCATAAAAATTAGCGTCGGTTCGACGAAAGTTCTTCTTCATAGAATATCAATAGTCGAAACGCGTATTAGGATGTTTGTGCCGAACCGATACGCTTCCGAGGAAGAAACAATGGTGCGATAACTCATAATAGCGGCGGGTATTATAGTATTGATAGGACGCCAGGCCACGTACCCCTATGAATGTCAATGAGAACACGAACAATGGTTCGCGTAAGTAATACTTCTGTGATCCGTATTCTTTCTTTCGTTGATTTAAGCCACTCTTTATGGACCGGTGCTCCCAACAGCGAAGTTGGTCCGGTCGCGTCCAGTAGCATCCCACCTGTCATCAGTATTCATTGAAACCGCTAACACCGACTCTGCGTACGCACAGTTAGGAAAATTAGAAAAGAGAGTCAAAGGAAACACGCATTGTCATACTTACTATTGAATGTATCAGGGCTCGCAGAGAGTTCAATCGTTTTTTCTCGTTTTTAACAGCATATATTCAAAGTTTAATGTTCGCTTCCCGTTACCTTGGGTCACCGAGAGTCGTATATCAACGATGTTCGTCATTCGTTTAGCCGTAAGGTGATTACCATTATTAAAACTAATCGATTCTTGCAGGCGATATGGGACGCATAGAACACGGTGTCCACGGAAACGTAAATTTATTTTGCGTTGAGAATTAAAACTCGTAGACACTTTGGGACTTTTAAATCCTGTTAAGTCGAAGAATTCGATGCGATCGTCGGAGCGTTGAACGCAATTGCATCGAAATAAGAGAAGTCAATTTAGGCAATTGACTCGATTTCCACCCCAGCAAAAAGAGTCGAAGATTCCGAGCGGCTTGTGGCGTGCTCGAAACGTTTAAACGCGACACTTTCTACTCCCGTTCCGAATTCCTGGTGTAATCGGGCTCGCTCGCGAAGGCAGCTGGGGTGTTGGCTTGTTTATATTTAGTTGATCTTTCGATCCGCACCAGTAAATGTTGCGCGGATGGAATCGAGTTCTCCTTTTCTGCCACGGCATTCTCTTCTGTTATTTTCGCCCTCGCAACCGCGACGCGTCTTCTAAAAGAGACCGAGAAGGGGGGAGGGTCCGCGTTACGAAGGAAGAAGATAGATAGAAAAATGAATAAATCGTGTGCGAACGCAGAAAGACAGAGCAGAGGGACATCGAAAAAACGAATTAAAGAGCCACGAACAGCGCCTACGCCCTGCCAGAGAGACTCCCTCTATTGTGATAGTTCCTTCTTCGTCGTCGTCTTCTTCTTCTGCTTCGTCTTCTTCTTCGAGCACGCATGCCAGCCACTGACTAAGCACTCACTCCTTCTGACAATGAGTCAGTGCACTGACTGCACGCTCGACGAGGGAAGTGGAAAAACAAAAATGAGCGGACCACGAGAGTCGGAGGATGAAGAAGAAGAAGAAGAAGAAGAAGAAATCTCGCTCAAGGAATACGGGTCAACGACAGGATGCGATACATCACTGTCGAGAATCGAGCTCGCTTGCGGGTCAAAGTTTACTGAATCGGGAGGACATTTCTCCTTCTCGTTTCTGCATGCCTTCTTTCCGCTTCGTCTGAACGTTTTTTTCTGGCTCCCGAGCCTCATGCATCATCCCGAATCGCTTCGTCGGGGAACATTGTCTATCCTTCGCGACTTAATTAACTTTCTCCTCTTCGAACCTCTTTTAATTGTTTCGAGTCAACTTTCGAATACAATTTAAAAACGGCGTCGAAAGTACACGCGTGACGTTTCCAGTATAACTCGATATTAGATTCGTACGCGCCGCTGAGATTTTTAGTGTCTAAATAAAAATATATATCCTTCTATAATAATATCAGAGTTCCATAGAGACCAGTCGATTTTCCCTTCCTCGCGTTATTTTCTTCGTCTGCGTGCCGCAGGAAAATGTCGCGTCGCGAACAAACGCACAAAGCGCGCAGCAGAATGACAAAACACGGCCGCTTATGCGTGCATACACTCCCAGCGGATTTACCCGGGCTCAGCAATTACCGTTAAGTAGCCGAGATAGCCGTTTTCACGGTAATCTTGGTTTTTATAATCACGCGCATCTTCTTCCCTGCTGGCAATTGTCCAGGCGTCAGTCGGCGCGAAAGTATAAGCGAGCCGCGATACGCTTTTTATCTTGCTGGCCGCGTGGTTTCTCTTCCTGGTAGATCGCGTTCACAGATCCGCTTTCAGGGATCTACCGTGATCTTGAAAACTCGACGAGCACGCGATAAGCCTGATACGGGAGATTTAAATCGCGCGATAGCCGCTGGCCTCTTATCACTACTCTCGGGGTAAATGCTGCTTCCTGGATACCGAAAGTGGCGACTTTGTGAATTTACGAGCTCCGTGACAGGCGACCCGATCGATCGAAATTTCATTCAAACCCAATCGGTTTTCGTCGTCGACATTTACGTATATTATATCGTCGTATTAGAACGATATTTTATGATGTAGAAAAATTTTCGATCTCTGCACGATGGTCCCGATAGAAGCTAAATTGGTAGTTACAGGAATTGCCAAATAAAAATGCAGGGTGTGAGTTAATTCAGGCCATTCGTACGTTTCGCGCGTTATTCGTGACGTATAATCTAGGAATGTTCTGCTCGTATGCCTGATAGATATAAAAAGTAACTTAAAATAGACTCCGGAAATTAATCCGATAAAAAATAACACAGATCATTATGAATGAACACGATCCTCGTGATAAATTACTGTGCCTGCAATGCCAATTTACAACGTTCCTTGCTTGACACCAGCGTGTTCATCACCCATCGCTACCGCGTCAGCGAGACGCGATAGAGTGTAACTGAAAACAGAGCTGAAATTGCACGGCGAAATCAAAATATCCAATGATGATATACGCGAACGTCTGTACTCCAGTTCAGGTTAAAAATGACACGTAACTTTCTCCTTGTGCTTTCTAATAATGTTTTGTAACGCGACGGAAAGTACCATGACGTATTCGTTTTCGTTAATCTTTCGTTGCGCCTCGTTTACTTCTGCGCACGCCAGGGCCTCGAACCGTCGACAAAGCCGTCCAAAAATAATTTTTCCTCGCAGTCTGTCAAAATTCAGTCATTAGAACGTAAGCGACACGAACGATCCAGACAATGAATCGCTATTTCGAACGTCTACCGCGACGACGTCGGACAATAGAATCCAAAGTCGCTGGAGCGGTTTGAACCGGCGCCAAAGCGCGCGGGCAAAGGAATACAAGGAGAAGCGTTGAAAGAACGCGGTCGATCGTCTCTTTGCATTCCCTCGCTTAAGTAGCGCACGATCCTCCTACCCTTGAAATAATTTAGTCGGTTCAAAACAACGGTAACGTCTTCCTTTCTCTCCTGCTCGTGCGTCGCGATCCGCGAACTCTTTGTCGGCCGGCTTGTTGATCCGTCGGATTTAATCCGAAGAAGATTTCGCGTTTCTAGACAAACGACAGGACGTATCGGCGATCATCTCTGACGGAGGGCTCCGATAGAACGCCAACGAACCGGGACGCGCATTCGAAGCGAGCCCGATGCCGCGCGGGAACGAAGTTCACCGTCGAGATCCCCTTTAATTGACGAGCATCAGTCACGGCGGACAAATATATTTGTAAACAGACGGGCCCGCGGAGAGCGCGGCCCCGTCGTGGGCCCCGGTATCGTATAATTTATTCCCCTAACGTAGCCCATTATGCGGTACAAGATGTCATCTGGCTCACAGATCTGGAAGAGCGAGCCGGAGAGATCTGAATGCGACGGAGGCCAAGAAAGTCGGAGGCGGACGTTCGGCGGAGAAGAAAGAAGAGAACACCGGGGGCGGTGAGGAGGGGGGAGGGGGCAGAAGCCAGGGAGATTCGTATCGGTAACCAGTAACACTGGTAACACGGGTAACTGTTAGTGACGTGCCGATTTCGACAGTGGGACCTACCGGCTGGACGGACGGCCGTTCCATCATGGCATAAGACCCCATCGTCACCACGCTGCCCCGCGCCGAACGATATGTTTTCCCTTCTGTTCCACCGGCGGGGAACACCGGCGTCGAACGATCCTTTTACCGGGGCCCGATCGTTCCGATAACCCTGACCACGGTTTATCAATATCTGCCTTTCGAGTTCACGATCGAGCACGACGAATTTTTCTTTCAAGTAACGAGCCTTGCGCGCGCGGTGGGCCTTTTCCCAGAGACTGGAACGACAATTTTTCTATCGTCGACAAAAGCGACGAATGCAAAATAAAATTGAAAATTGTCCCTACGTTGGGAAACACAGATGCTATCTTTTCGCCTGGTAGCCGTTGGATGGATTTGAGCCTCGTCACGTCTGACAAAACAGCAGCGATGCAGGTGGTAATAATTCGCGAAATCGAAGGGTCGCGATCCGCGCCGACCCTCGCGCTACCTCTGAAACGATGCAAATCGTTGCTCGCGCGATCGATCTCTCGGAATCGCCGCGAACAAGCCCGGTAGATCGGCAGCGAGAAGTCTACGTGACGGCATCGAGCGACGATTTCGTTCGATTCTTCGCGAATTACCGTCATCGATTTCCTGTCGGTTCAACGATATTCCCACCGTAATTGATATTTCCTTCGACCGTTCCTACCTTATCGCAGAAACGGGAACAACGATGGCAAAGAACAAGAATACGCTTCGATTTCTCACCGATCTTTAACTCCTTAACGTACGATTTGATTCCAAATAATTTTTCAAACGTGTACTATTTAATTTTGTTTAAATTTATTCCTACGAGGAATATAAGACTTGATGAGGAGTGAGTAGCCTCATGACTGTAAAACTTGACATCAAGAACTTGTCACGAGTCAGACTCGTCATTGCAAGGCAAGGGGTTAACGAGTCTCACTCGCGGTCACGATTTAAAAATCTCGTTTTCATCTTTCACCGAGTTTCATGTTTCTACTGGGCGTTATAATAGCCTGTTCTCTTAAACGTTTCGACCTCTTCAATTATACGAACTTCGTAAGATCCTTGCGCCAGGCTATTAAGAGACGTTTGAAAATAGATGGAGGAAAACATTTTTCGATTTTTCTAAACCGACAAAGCGACGTACCCCCCGTGAGTTACGTGGCCGGTTCGCGCACTGGAATTAGGAAAGATTTCAGATATATAAGTATACGGATCATGAGTGCTGTGAATGGCATTCGGGTGCGAGAGGATCGTTCGAATCCAATACCGCAGAACCAATCATACGTTGCCACCGATTACGGGAGAGGTCGTTCACGCTCCCTTCTTCCCGTATGCACGCGTATACCTCAACCCCCTGTTCCCGATACACATGCTGGGGTATCGATCGAAAATAAAAGGGCCGCACGGAGCGGCCACTACATCGGACAATCACCATAACTCTGGGCCCACTTGAAAGGCATCTCGTTATCTTTAATCTCGAAACAATACAATACGTTGGTGGTGATGGAGGAAGACAGTGAGATAGAGAGGATGGTACCGAGGCGAGACGAAGAGGAAACGTCCGATAGATAAGGACGGAGAAAGACGTATCGACGGTACGAGATGAAAAACGTAAAAAGAAAAGGCGGCTGGCCGAAGAAGAGGGGGGTCGGAAGGGGCAGTTGCTGGCAGGGACTTCCAAAAGATCGACCGAGGAAGGCATCTCGTCACGCGGATGTAGTAAAAGCGAAGAAACGGGAAGAGGAAACGCGCCGAAGAGGAGCGAAACGCGACGGAGAAAGGGTAAACGCAACGAGAGAGAGGAAAAGGGAGGTCGATCAATCGTTGCGTCGGTTCGCATCCGCGCGCATGGGTGCACCATAGATCCAATGGGTCCGCGAATGGACCATCAGTCACCAGATAATCTTTGCCTCCTCGGAATATTGACAATGACAAAGGGACCCGATGCGCGCGCGAGCAGCCCGACGCGGCCTGCTACCTGTTCCCATAAGGCCCCGGCCGCCTCGGCTCGCCTCGTCAGCGTACCGACTCCTCCTTTCGTCCCGGTTAATTTCCTCCCCGTCACTTTTTCCGGGTGCCCTCCTTCCTAAATGTACGGGTCTTATCAATCATGTTCAGAGATTTCGTTCCTCCGAGGCTGTTAACTGGTCCGGGTTATTGCACCGTACGAATAAACGCTCCGAGGCGTGGCGAAACACCGCGGATTCTGAATCGACCCGTGGATTATCTGAGGCACGAAAGTTTAAAAATTGTTTCCTTTGTTCTATCGAGAACAAATGTTGATAAATCGTATGCATATAGATACCTAAAAATAGTATAAACACAAAAGTCACTCTGTAATGCATAAATTGGTCGTTGTTACGAGTTCCTATAAAACCAGATAATTGAACGGAAGAATGCACTTCGTGCCTTGCGAGGCTCGTCGCGTAAAAGGATCGAAGTGAGTCTGCCCGAGGAACCGTATTGGCAAGTCCTTATCTAAATAATCTACAACCGCAACAATCGCGGAAGACTTATCAGATCTTAACGCGATAATAAAGCAAGCACTCAGGACGCGAGTAACCGTTCGCATTCCATAGAGAAATCCATAAATCGTCGTCGAAGGGATCTGCTTTACTATCCCAGGGAACAGTGGAACTTTTCTGAGAGCGGCGGTTCGCCGGCCAGTGAATTTCCTTCGTGGAAGCAGAATTAGATATCGTCGGGGGCAGCTTTTCGACGAGAAATAACTTGCAGGATCGCGTCTATAAAGTACTCTTTTCCGGGAACTTTGAACACGGAAGCATACGCTCTCGTCAGGGACAAGCACTGTCCAGTAGCCAGCGTCTCGAACGTCTACCGAGTATAACAGCCGGTCTATCACGCCTACCAGATATCCACCCGTGTCTAGGCAGGCCAGCCGTATCTCGCCGGCGGATCGGCACGAAACACCTCTCAGCTACCAGTCGCTCGGTGGATGCACGATAACGGTTGTGCCTTACGACCAGCGAAGATTAATCGTACCAACGATGGACAGCTCCCGTTTTAGGATAGGCAAGAGGCGAACGCGGGGGTGGATCGCAACGAGGATGCAGAAACGGAGGCTGGAATCAGTTCCTCGCGGAGCACGTTCGTACTCGATGGTTTGGACAATGACATTCTTCTTACTCTGATATTCATAAAATTAATTTATGAAACACGTTCCTTCCGTGACAACGATCTACACGACTAACTAATGTTTTGTTGTGGAATATCTTTGAATATCCTGAAAAGAGGGTTTTTACGAGGCTTGGAAGAGATATCTTGAGGATTAGAATGGGGTAAATGGCCGAAGGATTAAATAAGACATAGAAAATCGCTATAAAATACCAGACGTAACTAGGTCGATAGTTGACCTTGCGCAAATTAGTTATAAATTATCGATTGGCGCAACAGTATGATACTAAAACCTTTCAAACAGTGCGTCGTTCCATATTTTTCTCAAACCCATAAAATCTTAATTTATGTTCCATAAATCTGGTTGGCCTAGACGGATTCGCGTAAAAATATCTATAAACAAGTTTACGTAAATGTAACTGACAATCATACAATCAGCATCGTTATCTTCGTTGCAGTACATAATACGTTATTAAATTTGGCTGAAGTTCTTAATATTCATATCGACGTAAAAAATATTTATCTATAAATGCTTTTTTATAGCCTCCTCTTGATCCATCTACAATAATATCTTTCAATATTGAATCTCTTCTAAACTGATAAGTAGACAGCGTAATATATATTGCAAGAAGGACGTGGTTACATGTCTCTTCTCCATTTCACGCTGAAAGAATTTACCAGGGCCGAGGAAGAATTCAAGAAGAAGTATAGCTTGAAAGTCATACAGTCCGTGACAAAAGGGTAGTTTGTTTGGTTTGATTTCCTTTTGCAGACATCATTAAAGACATGGTTTTATTAATCATTCAAAACTTTTACAATTCTACAAATTCTGTATAAAATCAAATTTTGCAATAGCTTTGAAGAACATATGGATCGAAATAGGATCAGAAACTTTAACTTTCACGCAATATTATTTTTCATTGCAAAAATCGAAGACAAGAAATATTCTGATTATATTCTTCAATAATTACGAATGTAAAGTTACAAGATTTTGGGGTGTTTCATTCGATAAAATGCTTTTGTCGCGGTCTGTACGATCCAAGATACATTTCTTCTTGGATTCCTCCGCGACCCTCGTAAATTTTTGCAGCGCGAAATGGAGAAGAGAAATAAAAAAACCATGCATTTCAGTTACTTATAATGTATTACGTACTGTTCGTACTGTACTTATCAGTTTATAAGAATTATATCGAGCTGTATCTGATGTAACGGTGAAGAATCGGCGAAAGGTTTACAGGAAGTAACCAAACGTGAAACTTCGCCTCTGCGAAATTTGTTAATGTATCGAGTATTGCAACGGCGATATCGATGCTGGACGTATTTATTAATGACATAACGTAGATTAGTAGAGATTAGGCGCAACAGGCGAATTTTGCATATCTATCATTACACTTTCATAAGAAACACAAATTTATTGCACAAATTTAATGCTCGGCGACGTAATTGATTTAACTGGAGAGAAATGGACCCACCTTTCTGCCATGAATTATATCATTTCAAGTTACAATTTTCTTGAATTTTTCATATGCTTCTATTAAGACCCATTAAAACCTAGCGTGGCTATATGGTAACGCTTCGAATTTTCACTGTTTAGTTTCAAACGTTGCTATAAACGTTTTTATAAATTCCCCGATCAACGAGTTAATGTTCGGTTAGTTTTTTGATGGTTTCCTATAAAAGCTCGTGATCTAAGTAAAATGACATAATACGGAGACACGAGGAAGAGGTCGGTCCAATCATTCGTCAGAGAATCCACCTATAAGTTATCCATTGCTTGCCGTACGTTCACGCGAGCCGGTTAGATGTAACCCGTTGAATTTATCACCTCTTAGTGCCCAAGAGCCCGATTACTGCCATAAGTAATGTCTTCAGCAAGATGTTTCGCCGGCGGGTCTTCCGTGTGGTATGGGGTTTCACGAGGCCTCTGACCAGCGGGGGCCACCAATATCCCGAGGATACCTTTCATCGCCCAGGAATGCTCCTCAAAGTGTCCTTGGCCTCGAAATTCTTTCCTTTTTCCTAGTTCTATTTTTCCCAAGCTTCGCAGTATTCGCTGGCATATTAGTTGCAATTATTTTTAAACGACGCGTACATCGCTTTTTAGCTTTCACCCTAAAACTTTCATTCCTAGTAGCTTATTGTAAAAGAGTTACGTTTCGTTGTTTCTACATTTTATTAATTCCACGCTACTCCTTTACCTTAACACGTTAGACTTTTGCATTGATTATTATTCGAATACAATTTTGTTCACCTCGTGGTAAGATAATCGCGCTAAGCCCAGAGATTCACCGGTCATGCAATGGCAATTAAAGCGGCAGTCGCGAAGATAAGTCGAAAGAAGAGCAGCGATCCCTAAGCAGACTAAGAAACGAAAACGACAGGTGGATAAGAAATTCAGTAGGGCCCCCCGCACGATAACTAAATACCAGTAAAAGATGGCGACGCCGGGGACCGTTTTCTTGCCTGTCGGTGTAATCGTAATCCGGCTTGGAATTATTTATTGCACGCTGGGATGATACGACAAGAAACATAGAGCTCGCTAATATTTATTGCTAATTACGTCAGCGCCGCTTTTCTCACTTTTTATCGGGAACTCGGACATTAGGGAGTCGAGGATGCAGGCGAATGTTTCTGATTTGCATCCCTTCTTTTTGTAACAGCCTGCACGGCGGGCTTCAAGTTCGATGAAATAAAACCGTCGATTTGATAGCTCATTATCGACACGCGGTTAAACGATTTCCTTTGATCGTTGCGCAACGCCCCTTCCATAAAAAAGGGGTATCCTGTATTTCTTAATTAACCCGGAGTCTGTTCGCTAATTAAAATCGACAGAACGTGCCCGTGAACACGTTGACGATAAAAGCGGATTTCCTGGACGAACTAATCCGCAAGTATGTTGATTATAAATTTCAGTTTTTCGTCTAGGTTAATATCTCTTTTTTCGTGCTAAGCGGCGGGAAATAAATCTCTCTATTTATGAAGGCTATGAAATGTCCGTTTTTGTTTACCCTCGAACAAGAACGTTTGGTCTTCGTAACGAAATAGTTGTCTTAATTCATTAAGAGTTTAACGCGTCTGAAAGACTATGACACCGTTACGAGCGTATACTGTATAATATACTGTTTTTCATACCACGCGATAACAATTTGTTAGACGTGTGGAAATAGACAACTACTAATTTTGCGTCCTACAAATTGACCGAGACTTTTTGCAACTTTTAAATCTGTTCCGTTCGTCTTCGATTTTATCCAAGCATCGGGTACGGAGTCATCAACGAACGGACATTCCATCCATGCCAACTGTATGAAAAAAAGAAGAAATATCGGTGTATTCGTAATCGAATGGAAGAAATCTCGCCCGTAGCGAAATAAAAATGGGAGAAAAGGAAGAGGACGTTGCGTTCCGAGTCGGCGAGGTATAAATCATGACGCGGAGCGAAACGTACGGTGAAGATGCGCAGGAACCGGGGATCATGAATGAAGGTGAAGGCTGATGAGACGAAGGATGCACGATTCTCGATGCGGATAGTCCGGGTCAGACTCGGAGTAAGACTTCTCCGGCCGATGAAGAGCCGTAACCGAGGGGAAGAACCCGTTCGAACCAGAGTTTATATACCGTGTATAGCTCAGGGCAAGGCTGTGGCAGCCGCGATACCGTCTCACCTGAACAGGTTGAGACTTCCAGGAGTCCGCGATGCAGAACAAACGATTCCTTTCCTCGTGCCTCGGCATACGACCGATTAGAGTGCTGCGAGAACTCCCGATAATTGCCGCCGACTGTTTGCGCTCTCCGAAGCGTGGCGATTATTCGAACGGTCGACTATACGGGACGTGCATGAAAATTCCAACGCGCTGTTACTTCTTATTTAGATAATGAATCATGCCCGTGTCGACGGCCGAACGTGCCTCTTTGGGAACCGTAAACATACAAACGGCGGGACAATTTAGTTGTATTGGCGGGGAAGGTAGGAACCTCGAACAGGTTAGAACGACGCGTCTTACGGTTATTGCCGTTCGCGATCTTCCACGATCGTCGAATAATTTCGCAGTTAGATCGGTTTCGGCACGAGAAAAACACGAACGGGGACCGAAACCAGCGTTTAGTCTCTTTTTTTTCTACGAATTTAAAACGATCGAGCGACGGGGGATCAGCGACGAGGAAAAGACGTCGGTTCGCGGTCGAAACGATACGACGGTGATCGGTTGTCATCGAAAAGCAGGTTCCCTCGGGAAAAGAAGATCCGAGTGCCGCGGGGCATGCGAGGTCCGAGTTACACGTTCCATCGGTGGGGGCCCTGGGGCCCCATTACGGGCGCTACCTCGTCGTTGGCGATATTACCGCAAATTGCCACCCTCAAAAGAGGAACGGCCCCGGTGCTCCGTTGCTGGAGCCAAGGAGTCGGCCGATTGCTCGGTGCATCGCCTACGTCTCGCAACGTCGGTTTTACAACTGGGGCCCGTCGCTGCTCCTCGTTCTCTCTCTCTCTCTGTTCTTTCTCTCTCTATACGATCTCTCGTCCTTGCTCGGCGTTCGACCGCATATGCGTGCCTCCTCTTCTTTCTATGCGCGCGGCGTGTAATACCGTAATCGGGCAATTTCGGGGCTTCCCGTCCGAATAAATCCATGGTTAATGCCTCCTCTCCGCTCCTCCCCGTCGCTACCACCAGCTTCTGGCCGCGCGCGCGTACACACACACACACATACACATACCCCACCCCCTCCTGCCTTTTCGTTCGTTCATCACCGTCCTTCTCCTCCTCCTCCTCCGCATTTTACTTCTTAGCTTTCTCGCGCCCCCAGGGCGCTGGAAGTCGAGTACCAGGAGAGAAAGAAAAAGGCGGCCAGAAGGGGGGGGGGGAGAGAGACCGCGGGGTACGCGCGGCTTCTATCTGAGCACTCGAAGGCTCGCGTGCGGCTAAGTGGGCCCCGAGAAACGGAGCCCCGAAAGGAGAGGCAGGAGAAGAAGAAGAGGAAGATGATGATGATGATGATGAAGAAGACGAGGACAAAGAAGAGGAGGAAAGAAGAGGAGGGTGGCGACGGAGGGGTACGCAACACCATCCTCTGCCTTTTACCTCAGCCATCCTTCGCCTCACCCACCTGTCTGCCGGCAATCTTCTAGTAGCCTTGGGCTACCACTCCGCTGCTACCAGAGGGGCTACTCTTCGGCTACCAACGTCCGGTCCTGGTTTCCCTCGCGGTGCAGTAACTCTCGCCCGCGTACCGCCGGGATTACGCTCAAACGAAACACTTGTTTTTAACGCGTTCGACGCGCCTTGTTTCGGAGATTGCCGGCCTACAACGTTCATACGTTTGCAGCGCCTTGTCACCGAACGCGGCCTTCTCACGTTCGTTGTCGGACCATTTCCTCCTAGCTTCATCATTGCCCAATTATTAACTCTTTTATTCAAAATTTGACATCCAGTTGGTAACAGTTTCGATTCCTCGATAAGAGAAATAAGTCAAGCGTTGTAGAGTACCACGTTGCCGTAGAATTGGATACGTTCGAAAGACTGGAATTAGCGTCGGAGATAACCATAGCAAAGAGGATGAGTCGAGGTCATCAACCAGCTGTCATCGCGTAAAAGTGAGAAACGTCGTCGCGAGAAAGTAGTTGGCTGTGCGGTTGACAGAGAAGGCGTCCATTTGTATGGCGTGACTGATGGTGCGCCTATATCGGGTAACCGGGGTGCATTGCACTTTTTCTTTCGAACGCGAACAAACAACTGCATAGAAAAGCGAAACAAAGGCAGCTTTCAGCTAGGTTGGAAGTCGTACGGGACCGGGTTTGCGACGAGTATGCAGAAGTTATCTATTTGTCGATAAAAGGTCGCATTAGAATTCAGCACCTTTGGCAGTAGATGTGACTGACGGTAAAAATCGAAGACTTACGACTATGCATTCCTGTCGCGCGCAGTGTCTCACCCATGACCTCGACTATTACCTGCCACTTCTACCTGTTTACGTCCCAGTGCTTGAGCCAACTCGAGTTCGAAGAATCGGCAGAAGGCGCACAAAGATTTATGTCACACAATTTCTTATCCGTGCGAGGTACAACGAGAAACACAGAACGTGGATAGTTATTCGCTTCTAAACAGTACCCCGTACGCCGATTAACACGCGTCGTTAATTTCGCGGAGGGCAATTCGCGAAGGCGAGTCTCTCGAAAAAGCCGTCGAAAGGAATTTAAATTGTTCGTCAACGCCACTTGCTATCAGGAATTTTAATAAACACGTTTCTCGATACTTTATTTACTGTTCGCGGTATCAATCTTCGCAAGCGTAAGCCGCTCGATAAACCATCGCCGCTTCAATGATCTCGAGTCGTCCAACCGAGGAAAACCGGCCCACGCGTCCTTCCGATTCGCGTTCGCTGATCGACGCTGCCCGGTAGGCATTCGCATATCGAACGACGATATTTTAAGAGAACAACACCGTGGTCGTTGAATTATCTTCTTAAACGGCACCCAGGGTTCTAGACAACGAATGTACGATTCGTTACTCGCGACACAACATTTTGAATATCGTGGCAGTCCTTTGGTTCATAGCTACTACAAAATAGTTCGATCTGTTTGCTGTAAGACGCGTCGAGGCAACGAGAGCAAATGAAAAGAAACGTTGTGAGGTCGATTGACCGTCCATCGACGCCCTCTTCGATTACGCAACAGGGTGAGATACGAAGGCTTTCAAAGACTTTTGTAAGAAGCGTCGTGGGCCAATCGCTAGCGAAGGTCCACCGGCTGGGATTTACGGTCGCCCGGCTGCCATTTTATCAATCTGGATTAGCATACGCCGCATTAAACCATAACTTACGTCGGCTACTCCATTCTTGCCTGGGCTACCTACGTCTATGATACCCGGTTCGCTACAAACTGTTGCACTCTCGGCTCCCTCGTCGCGCGTACACGACGGTGGTTGCAACGACAACGTGATCCGCGACGCGATAAATCAGTAACCGGTGACTTTTCTTGCCACCCTGGCCGGCTATTATTCACAGATGACTGATTCACGATGAACGCTCACGTCGAAACACTCATTAACGCTTTTATCGTGTCTCCTGTTTGATTTATCCGAAAATTCGATGGAATTCTATAAAGCACGAGACGGTGTGCGTCGCAACGTATTCCAGCCTCAAGGCCATAGTATAATTTCGACCCCAGTGCAAAGAAAAACCCTGTAGCCCTGTACGTGCCGATACAAACATATATAATCGCACAGTGTATCCGAGCAAGGAGCACCGATAAGCCGGTCAACGAACAAGTTTAAAATTTGTTGAATTTGGTGATCGATAAAAGATATTTAAAGCGATAAGTCGCGTAACTATCGATCCGAGTAGTTGGTTGAAGAGTATGTCGACGGCGTCCGGGGGCCAAGGACCTCGAAAGAAGGCTCGCGAACCAAAAATCATGCCAGTTTACCGCATCCATGCGTGCGCTCCTTAGCGGCAACGACGCACGAAACGATCCCACCCATTCGGCCGCGAGAGAGGCAGGAGATGAAGCTCCCGGTGGATCTTGGCTTTTACGGGAGTGCAATTAAGAGGTACCAATTACACGGCAACGAAACGTCGGAAGATCCAGCGGGCGGGAGGGACACCGGATGTCGACGAGCGCGGGAGAGTGGCAGCGATCTTCTTTCGCAGCGGGAGGCAGGGACAGTCGCGTCTTCATCTCGGGTGCGCGGCCTAATTGGTCGGAATGCTCCCTTACTAATTAAGCATTCGACTAATTATTAATTACATCGACGCGAGCGCTCGAATTAATTCGCCTGGGCTGTGGGGTGCCAGCGCCGCGGGGCACGCTCGCCGGGCATAAGCATCGCATTTAATGCTCGAGCGCGACTCGCGCGACAGCGCGGCGTGTTACGAGCGGCAAGGACGATGTACCTAAACGCATCCCCGGGACTTATCGTCGCCGTCGTCTTGCTCGATTTATCTACTTTGTCGGTCAGCCGTACCCGTGGCCTTTAAACGGATGGTAACGCACCCTCGGGGCGCAGATGCGGCCGCAGGTGTCGCGCGACGATTTGCGCCCGCTCCTTGTAATTAGTTAGGACGCCCGAACACGCGCTCGCGACCAACCAACGCGACCCCTCCACTCTATGTTGTTTACGATTACGAATCGATCGCGTTGTATATCCGATGAAACTTTAATTAACCAGCGACAAGCCAGGAGCGCCCGAGATCGCGGCCGCCGCGCGTTTCTCTTCGCGGTTACGCTTCTGATTTCTTTCGATTTATCCGCAACGCCCCGGGTGGACGTGTAACTTAGAAGCTGCTGGCCTCCGAGCAACTCTCTCGGTAATCACGGAAGGCGTGACTCATCTTGCCCCGCTGCATCGGGATTAGGTCGTGCAATTAATGGAAAGCGCTCCGACGCGCGCCTCTTCGGTCGATTGTTTACGTTCTCTCGTATTCCCAAGATGCGACCCTCGTTTTTGCGTGATAGTTACTCAAAAATTCGGGTTCAGTAACATCTGTGCGATTGGGTTTCGAGAAAGTGGCTTGGTTTCATTATTTTTATTACGCATTGCTTTAATTCAGATCGATGGAACCGGAGGATAAGCGATAATTTTGATTTTTTTCTCGCGTTTTACTTGGGGCAGTTTTGCAATTGCTGGGCACATGTAAGCCAGGCAACTCGACCACCTTGAATCACTCGTAAACGGTTTGTTGTACGAAAGCGGATCGAGCAGAACTCATATAAAACGTGTTTTTTTATTTATGGATATTTTTCTCAGGTTTTACGTGATTTTAATACCTCGCGGTCGGAAAGTACTTAAATATTTGAGTATCTCGGATCAGGTATCAATAACTATTACTTTTAAACTATTTTCTAATGTAAATGAGTATTTGCTTTGAGGGATATTAAAAACAAGGTTTATTACGGGCAGTAACAGCAGTTAAACGTGTTGCCGCTATAATTGTAGGAAAACGTGTTATTCGCACTTACTAATATTAAGCGCTTCATCGAGCGTAACGAATATTTCAAGCAGCAACGATATTAATTTATTTTAAGGATATTTCAGTAATTGGTAAACAAAAGTTTCGCTTCTTTTTGGTATTTATAAATAATTGATACAGTACACTCGTTTAATCATATTAGGCAGAATAAAATTAATCTTTCTTCCTTGTTCTAAATTACTTTGCAGTAATGCTTAATATTATTTTGTGTAGTTGAATTAATGCTACTATATGTCTTATTCTTTCGCTCGCATTTTGAGACTACGTTTATACGATCACCCTATTTGTTTGGTTATTTAGTGGTTCGGGCAACTGATCCTACTATCATTAGTATATGTATATTCAGATTGAACATCAGAGGACAATCAAAACATACGAGAGCAAGAAGATCGATAAACCTTTTCCAAAGAAACACAGTGTTCTTTCCCTCCTGATTTTCGTTTCTGCAACTAGTACGTTCTAAGTAACAACCTTTCCGTTAAACACGTTCGGTGCACCATTCGTAACTCGGTTCTTTACCTTTTAGTTTCTTGACGGACCGTTCGAGTACTCCGCAATATCGGCTTACAAAATACTGCAGTTTCCTCGTGTACGCGGGGAAGGTCGGAGTAGCGAGTGGTACGGCGACATTTTTATTGTCGAACGACAGGACTAAATCGCAGGGAGTAGCTCGGTGCCGCGAGTACCCGCGACGTATAGCATCTCGTGACCGTATATACCGTATTTCGATTTATCTACTCTGCTCCGCGGTCGGTTTCGCGATCACGGGGAAGGCCTCGTGACTCGAAAAAGCGCCTCTAAAGTATCATCGGGGCGTAGGTGCAGGTGGCGCGGATACACGCGTGCGAGAGACCAGCTCGCGAGCTCCACCAGCTCGCGCTCGCGCAGCCTCGCAATTTATTTCAGCGATCGCACGAACACACCGAACCGCCCTTAGGTATTATTTATGGTTATGGATCGGTGCCGTTTATAAGTTCGGTGGTACTTTGACCGACTACAAGTACCGGTTGTCTCGCAGTGAGTATATCATTAGCAGTTTTATTATTAGTAATCTCGAGCTCGAACACCGAGCAACGACCGCGGCTACTAATAAATTCCGGAGCCGTGGTACCTACGTGCGCGGTGGTTATTAATTCCGCTGAATTTCATTTCGTGTACGCGGCATTGTCGACCCGCTGGGAATCCTTGATCGTCCGCGCTCGACCCGATCATCTCCGACGGTTATTAAATTACAAAGCCCCGTCTCGAGTTCGCGGGTCCACCTACGCCGCCGGGTCAAGGTCGATCGCGATATCCCGTACGAATTAACCCCACCGTCGACGATTGTTTGCTCCTCCGTTGCGATTTTGCCGCGTGGCTTTCGATTCCCGCGGTCCCAGGTCGACCGTGCCAGCCACGGATCCTCCTACGCTCGGTGCGCTCCTCCCGGGACGGGTCAATCGAGATAGCGTTCCGTATTAACCTCCGGGCAATTAATTACTCCCCTTCAATCCGCGATAGTTTTCCTTTTTCCCCCCGCTACCCAAACTACAATCCGCGCGGTCGGCCAGAAAAAGAGCGAACACGACGCGCTGGCGCGGGAGTGAAGAGACCACGGACCAAGCCCGATCGAGGCAAGAAGGAAAGAAGAAGAACACGAAATAGCGGCGGCCGTAGAAGCCGGAGATGAAGGAGAAGAGAGAGGATGTGCGTGCATGCCGCTCACGTAGCGTGCCAGCCAGTCTGGCAGCCTCCGCGGACTCTCCTGCCCCTCTCACGGGTAAAAGTGAGCCCTCTTCTCGGCACTCTCTCTTCCACTCGTTCCTCCTCGAGTGCAGCGTTACGGGAGGAAGGGTATCTTCCTCTTTATCAAACTGCAGCCTCTTACCTGGAGCACTCCCACCCACGGCCCCACCTGCGGCACCACGGACACCGCAACAGGTGAGAGACTACCGAGACCGCTCCGTGCCCCTTAAAACCGTGCCCCATCGGGCGCTCGATTCTTTTCGACGAACTACGCGGGAGTCTGCAACCATCGCTTTTTCCCGAAATTGCGACGAGAAATATGAACTGCATAAACAGAGTTCCAAGTAGAATAGAAACGTCGAGTTTCTCAGTAAAAATTAGACTATTTAAACAATTTCTAGCGATAAATAATGTTTCAAATGAAGATCTTCAAGGATTTACGAAATTATTGACACCTGAAGTAAAATGATTGGAGATGGTCAAAAATTGGACTTTTTCGCGTCTAAATCGCCGTTTTCGAGCACTGTGCAACGCGAATGTTAGCGAGGGAGATATACTATGATTATTCAGCACTCGAAAGGTTAAATCGTACCGAAAGCACTTTGTTGCGAATTTCTCGTTCGACTGTAGCGTTGGCGAAGCAAGCTCGAACACCAACATCGAATCCGATCGTTTTAACGACTTCTGTTTATTCATAAGGAATGGATATAATTCGGTTCCATCTCGTTATTTATGGTAATTAGTCCACTGAATTATGTTTATTGGGTATTTCTGATAAGCTGAGACTAACTTGTCACGATAAGCAGGTGGTTTGTAGAAACGACATAAATATACGGTATATTCATATCCTATCAAATTAACGTTCGTCTTTACGACTAATTAGAATTTGGAAATATGAAAATAAGCTCGATAAGCATTTGAAGAGCCTCGTTAAATCTTGTTTATCGAGAACTAATTGCCACGAACGTCACAGGATCGTCTTTCTGTATTTTCATTATCTTTTAAAACAAGATACAAATAATGTTAATTGTTTTGCTTAGTATCACCGATAGAGTGTCAAGTCGAAATAGCGATCTTTTATCAGTACGATAAATTCCAAGTTGTATCAAAGAAAAAGACCGTTCAAGTAGTACAAGTTCTCTTCGGTAACAAAATTACATATTTTTACGCGAAACACTTTCTTGTAGAACGCATACTTTGGGAGTTATTCGGGCTGAGCGAGTTACGCGACTCATTCTATATAATTATCAGAATGTTTTTTTTTAGCGAAAAGTCTCCGTATACGACGTTGGCCGCGCGGAAAGAAGCGAAAGTGATCTCGAAGCGTTCGAGGCGGCGATCGAAAATCGAGCACGATAAACCGCGCGATAATCGAACGTACGCACGCGAATCGTACGACGTCGCATAATTTCACCGGAAAGCGCTTAATCCGGCGGGACGAGGACGCGATAAATTCACGCTTAGGGCCACGCGGCGGCATAATTCCGACGCAGCGATTTCAATTTCCGAATTAGATTACGCGGGGACGCAACAGGTGAGCAACCGCGAACTCTCCGAGATCTCTTTTGGTCGTGGTATCGCGCGGAACGATATCCCGGGGAATACCACATGGAGAGCGTGGCCGCGATGCTGCGCGCAACATTCTGATAATCTGCGCGTACGTGCCGCGCGTTGCAAATGAAATTGCTCCGCGGTGCGTGGGTTCGATCTGATGTACGGGCCAGCAGGGCCCCCCTTATCGTCTCTTATTAGTTAGAAATTCCAGCGAGCGCCGGTATTTTATGTTTAATTGCACTCACTCGCGGCGCTCCTAATCTAAATTACCCCATTCCAGTATCTCTCGGCTAATTTGCTTAGCATCGCGACTTTCGATACACCGTTATCGCGATCATAATGCTACTTTATCGTGGCAGACATTTTTCGCGTTACACTTGACTCCGCGCAGGCTCGTTGGCTTTTAAACGCCTTTACCAAACAGCAAGAAGATTCGCCTTTCCAGTCGAAGAAGGTAGAATATGGCCAAACATTTCGATAAAGGTCCGTAGATATCGAGGAATTGGAAGTATAAAATTATTTGTGAAGAATAGGATAATCGTAAGGAGAACGGAAATTAGTAGTTGCGGAACGTATCGTGTCAGACGTGTCTGTTTGTTATCGTATGGCGGCACCTAATGTCTATATTCTACTTAATCGTGGTAGTACATTGTCTTGAACCTCTTCTGAGAGAAATTATTTTGTTTGTGTGTGCAATAGTGTTGCCATATTACGTCGCTATTTGTTTGAAACCTGGCACCACAGATTCACGAAGCAGCGACTTCTGCGAGTGATTTTCAATCATGCATAAATTGCATCTAATTTAGCGTTGCTAAGCCTCACTGATGGAGTACACTAGCAACCTAGAATGAAACTTGTTTCCAACAGGCACTATTTGTTTCCATTAAAAACTTCTTTAAATTCTTCGATCCTAACGAAGGTTCTCTAATCTAGCAGACATTGTGTCATTGAATTCATGTCATTATCGAAGCAACTAAAGTTGCAGAACTATCAAGCATTCGCTACTCGAATTATACAACTTTAGTTACCTAGATAATCAAAAGACTCGTTTGACAGATAAATAAGGCAGTTGATAGAGCGATGGAACGAATCATTGCCCTCCGGGAACACAACATATTAAGAAATAAATTAAGCGGCGGCGCGGTGAAGTAAATCACGTAGCTCTCAAGCATTGGTATAATTAAGCTATAAACGCAAATAGAATCGCGGTGAACATGCGTAGCTAACAACAATGTTTCACACACAATGCAAATGCAGATTTAGTACCGATTCACTGGATCCTCGTATCTTTATTCTCCCCATTCATTGTCAATTTTATTTCTACAAAAGAATTTTCCCACTTCACAGACAAATCACTCGTACAACAAATATTGTGGTCCAGGCTCGATTTTATTTTCATTTGCTCGAATCTAAGGGACGTTCGGAATAAAATTTAAATTGAGATCTAATTTTCTCCAGCTCGTGTCAAGGCTGGCTAAAGACTCCATAAATATTCAGCATTCGTTACGAGCAAAAACCTGGAAAAAAACTAGGTATGACTCAGACGGACGAAAGTATGAATGTAAGGAATCGAGACTAACAACTTAACTACGCGAACACATGCAGGATCAGGACACCCACGCTTCAGTGATCACGCTAAGCGTTTCGCATACACGCACAGGCACTTACCGACGCACACAACGATCAAAAATATATCAACGAATTATCGTACGGATTCTTTCGCAGTGAATAACGCGTCCGGTTGGATAGAACGGAATCTCGCGATTAATCGAAAGCGTTTATCTGGCCGTAATAAAGGCACTGGGTCGAAACGTGCACGACGGTGGAGCGCGCGGTCTTAATGCCGAATAAGAGCAATTCCGTCGTAGAGCGTGGCTTTTGCGAAACGTTCTTGTTGCGTGAGCGAGTGCGTGCGTGCGTGCTCGTTGCGTGCGAGCGTGCGTGAGCGAAATACCGAAAACTTCGAACTCTTTGCTCCTCCTCCTCCTTCTCTTCCTCCTCGTCGTCGTCGTCGTCGTCGTCGTCGTCGTCGTCGTCATCCTCTTACCGCCGCTTCTTCTGCTTCTGCTCTGTGGCTGACTTGTGCGTCCTTTTTTCCTTCTTCCCTTGCGCGGACCCCCTCGCCGGAAGCGAAAGAAGCTCGAGTCCCGCTGCGATTAACCTTTTCAGGAATGAATTATTTCGCTCGTCAGGTCGCCGGGCGGCTTCGTAAAAATACGACTGGCCGATTCGTCGAATCAGTCACCTGCTGTTTACGTAGCCCGAAGTGACGCAACCGAGAAGTTATCGCCGAAGCGTAAACCGTGGAAACGTTTCCTCCCACCGGTCGGCTTGTAAAATGCCAATAAGAATTTGCTTCCTAGTTGTTCTACCAACCCGACGTCTATGCTCGCTAATAAATCGATCCTCTATCGCTTTAGTAATTGCCCCGGCGACGGCCAACGGATCGACCGTTTCATGTCGAGGGACGCTGTAAACTCGGCGAGAAAGCTCATTTTGCCAGCGGGTTTATGGCCATTTCATGCGAAACACGATTGCGCATCGTTCTCTTGATTCTACTCGGAACATGGGACAATTTCGCGAATTTCCAGGCGGGAATAGGTATCGTTTCCCTTCCTCGTTTCGTCGAACAAGGCCTCGGACGGTAAGAAAACATCGGAATCTATACTTCGGCCGGACGTATTGGTACGTCAAGTTCAGGTTTTTTACACGGTGGTTCGTTAGGACGAGCCTTAACAGTAAAACTGATCCGCGGAGCGACAAGTGGTATGCAATAATCGATACAGACAGTGCGGATTAATTGAGAATGAGTGGACATTAATTGAAGGGGAAGAAGAACGAGGCACGCGCAAGTTTCCTTAAGCAGCCGAGCGTGCGTATACGCCTTAAGGATCGTGTAAGCGATAGTCTGGCTACACGGGCGAGAATCGTAAGGCACGGGAAATTAATTGAGGATAGAAACCGATGGGGGGGAGTGCACGGTTATTGGAGATCGTCTCGTCGAACCGCTCATCGATCTTCCGCTGTTCGCCTAACTTTAATCCTCGTTCTCCAGCAACATATCCTGGTACCTTGTTTCTTCTAGGCGCAAGAAGATTTGATTTAAACGTTCCAATTTCACTCTGACACGCAGGTTAAAACAAAGGTGATATCGAAATTCTCAAAATTGATTTTTAAATTCTACACGCGATACACTGTACGCAAAATGTAGTTTCCCCTCGGAGATATTAGTGGACCTTGCCTTAGATTTTTCCTCGCAAGAAACGATACGAGAATTTGTAATCGTAAATCGTGTGTCGTGCGGAGGTCGATTATCGAGAAATGCTGCAAACTCCGGGCAACAATGACCGTAAGCACAAAATCTATCGGAAGCTGGTATCCCATTGACGTGCATGCAAAGCCGCCAGTAGTGGTCTGGCTGTGCATGAATGAGCTCCCGGGAGCTACAGTCACCTGAGAAACTATCGTCCCTCGCGTGTAACCAAGTGCATCTCTCGGGTCGAATGCCGGTGCATCCACTCTACATAGTTGTAACGGCCCACGGTTGCGAGCACAGCCAGAGACCTTGTAACGGTCGGTCACGAATTACACGAACACGTACGAAACTCTCGGCTGTTTGGCATGTTTCGACGCCGCTCTTCCATAATTGACCGAACTGCACGAGCGACTGAAACACAATCGACTCCGCCAGGTTAAACGTTTATTTTACGATGTGTATTTCGGTAAATGTCACAGGGTTAATCGAAATGTCACAGTGAATTCACGGTTATTAATTCGACTTAACCCTTAACTACGGTCGTGCAGATCCAAAATCGAGCAAAAACTTTTAGTAGGAAACAAGCTAGAAAATAAAATAGTAACGTGTCGGAATTTCAAATAATCAAGAATTTAGAAATAATATATATACGTTTATTTCTCCGTTTAATTAACGTGACACGCGGTTCTTCTAAATCGAAGGTTATCTGGTATCTTCGGTAATGTTTAAAAAATATTTTCGCTCGGTAGTTAGCTCGACTCCTAGGATTATGCAGCATTCCTCATCTGTTTTATGGGTACACCGTATGCAGATGCACGTTTCCGTGATTTCCAGGTCGCATCGCGATACAAAAGTGCCGTGGAGTCGTTCCGGGCCAGTTCCTGACCTTTCGCCCGATTTTTCCAGGGTGTGGCGCACGTTTGCATACGAAGAATTAACGAGTAAATACGGAGAGGCTATTACGATTCACGATCGTCTATGGCGTATGCAAAGGAGGCGGAAGAACGACCGATGAGGAAACACCGTCGAGCTGTTAGTATTCAACGAGATAATGAAGAAACACCACGGAATTCAATGACCTACCGGGAAGCGTAGGACGATAGTAACTTCGTGGCTTCTATCAGGATTAGATTAGCATACAACCGATGCGGACTCCGGTAGATCGTTCGATTCGAATATTCCGTCCCTTATTGCCTACTCGCTTTAAATATGCGTTACTGCCTTGCAACACGCACCGAAATTCATTTCTAATTCTCTACGCACGCTACGAATTATCTACCGGGAGAAATAAAACGGTTGGAATAAAACGAACGTACTTAAAACATAGAACAGTCGCGACTACCTATGACGCTTTCACTGTTCGTGACGCTCCACGTACCTTCGACTTGTTTCTCTGATTGAACGCAGAATTCTTTTTTGTATCCTTGGAAAGGGAAAAGTTTTGCAACGTTCCTCGTCGCGAAGCTCGAGTTTCTAAACTTTTTGGATTTCAGTTATTAAATACGAAGCAGATATACAAATAATTCCCCTTTCCTTTGTGCTGTTTCAACTTGTGCCAGTATCGCGTGTGTCTGCCGTACGAATAGGAGTAACTTTTTAAGCGTTCGCGTTTTCCACGGGCAGCGAGAAGCGAAACGCATCATCCGTGGGCCCGGTTGCATTACAATCTTCTGGCGAAATTTCTTGCGGCGGGTCCGTTGTTTTTATTGACATTCCGCGAGCTCGATTCGGGGATACTTAAGAGGGCCCGAGGGCGGTAATTCGAGAACCGTAAGGTGTTTCGGGACGGCCGCATCGGAGCATTCGATACCGGCTCTGCGGAGGCGGACGATACTTTTCCCTCGTACAGCGCGATACGTCAGACCTCGTCCGTCGGTGGATTCCACCGGTAATCCGGCCGGATCGGATTACTCCGTCCATAATACGTGAATCGTGATACGCCCGCGATATTCCTACCGAGGGGGCTGTTCGTCCTCGAGGAACCTCGCGCGAGCGAGTCACGAATCAACCCGGACGTCGGTGAGTCTTTTTAAGCGTGAAACTCGTCTTTATCGATACGATATTCGTTTTGCCACGGGTATTAAACCCTCGAACGGGTCCATTTTGACCCCTATATTGCCATAAAACACCATATATTACCAGTAAGACACGGAATGTAGAAAGAACAAGGGTTTCACCGCGTATAAATAGATAATAATTCATCTCTGCCATTATGTCATCGTTGCTTCTCACCTCGCACTGCTCGAAACATAATTCTCAGGCGTCTAATAAACGTCAGGTGGTCGGTGAATAAAGTACAAATATAATATGTAAAGATTCGATGTTGAAAAATATGTTTTCAAACTGTTAGATGGGAATTCGAAAAATTTCCTATTTTACGTTCACAGTAAGTTTACCAATTCTCGCGTTCGCCGTAACCTCAACTAAACCGTCGTCGAAGCAGATTGACTTGTTAATTAAATATTCATTGTACATTTAAGATGGGAAAATTACAAGTGTACAGTACTCTACGTGTTTGTAATAAATGCAAATCAGGAGACATTGCGTTGATATTCTTGGTTAAGAATCAGTAGAGTAGCAGCTCCGTCGATACTCAACATTCCTTTCACCGTGTCATAAAGTTGACAGCACACAATTCACAGTGAGCTTTATTACACGTAGGAAAGATTACTATGTTTAAGCAACTACCTATAATATCTTGACAATCTTTCAAAAGAACATTCGAGACACTGTATTACACTTTCCGAGCGAAAAGGGGCAAGAAAAGGGAATCGGTAGCTTGCGTTTATCGTGCCTTGTGAGAAAACCTTATAGACTATGAATTACAAACTGATAGTCATACGTTCGAATCCTTTCTGGATAGAATTATAAATGTCCCGAGAAACACAGTTATAATCGAAATAATTAATAAGATACATTTACCTAGCAGTCCAGAAGAAACCAACCTTCGTAAAAAGGATCTATTTACGATCTCTTTGGGGTTCGTAATACTAGAAGTTAAGAACCACTGGCTCGGTAATATCCTTTATCACGAGCTGGCAAAAGTTGGAGGGAGGAGAAAATTAATGCCCGTGTATCCGTATTTTTGAGTGGACGCGAAATAGAGAGCTCGAGGGATCGGCGACGCAACGAAGCGCAAGAATTAACGCGATGTAAAGCCGGAAGTGACGCGAAAGGGCTCTGGTTCTGTTGGTTCTCGCGGAGGAGACGTCGCGGAGGTTATCCAAAACACGCACGGCGTTGCAACGGTGTCCGGGTATGGCGGGACGATACGTACACGCACGCTGTCAGCGGATTTCACTGTCGGGAGCCGGAAATTATCGTAGCGACCAGCAGCGTCCCGCGCGGCGAGCCCGGAGGGGCACCGTTCAGGGGCGTAAAAGCATCCGAACCGGGCCACGGAGATGCGAGGCAACCGCTCATTACCGAAACCGCTTTCATTGGTTACCGCGCGTGAAGATGTACACAGAGAGCCGGCGCAACGAAGGGAAGAAGGAAACGACGCGAAGAAAAACAGGCCGCTGGTAAGGGGGAAGGGAACGGGGAGGACCAGAAGAAGAAGCAGCAGAAAGAGTGCAAGCCATCATCCAGCAGCGGCAGGCCAAGAAGCCTGATTATACGGTGGGAGTGGCACGAGGAGCTCCAGTTGGGCATCGAGTTCCTTCGTAATTCGTAATACGTCCAGATATTACGCCCGCGGCCCAAGATGCTCCTCGCGGAGCAAAAAGTGCCGAATTTCATAGACCCGCTGCATGCGATTCAGCCTCGTTTCCTCGCTCGACTTTTTCACGGAACGCTTATTCGGGCTGATAAAAAGAGGCTTTATAATTTTTAGGGTAGATAGTGCTCGTCAAACGAAGCAGGAAACTCCCGATAAACGTGACTTGCGAAATTAATATTTACAAAATTATACAGAGTGTCCCGATATGCATCCTTCTGTCTCCTTGCTATTCCGCGACAGGAGCTTCACGTAGTCTGAAATTGACCGGTGAGATTCAGCGACGATCCACCCTGATTGATTAAACGACGAGCCTGACAAGGACATTGAAACACCCTCCGTTTCCCGGACAGGTGTACCGGCTGTGACGTGGATCTTATTTCCGTCGGTTTACGGTTCCCGTCAAACGGAACGTCTTCCAGCGTTCCTGGAATAGTTCCGCGGGCAGAGGCATTCCGTCGTTCGCGACGATTGTCAGCTCGTTCGCGAGACGTTCCTCGCTAGGTCGCCGCGAAGAGGAACGACGCGTTTATGTGGAAAGCCGCGGCGCTGACCCGATGGCAAGAAGCCCGACGTCCATTAGAATTCCATTCTGACGAAAGGACTGATTTTTGCCTCTATCGAGTAAGTAGAGTACGGTGCAATCTTCGGTGTTTACTTTACCCCGATGAAGATTTCCTCGTAAATTCTATTTCCATTCCATTTGTTCAAGAAAGACGTTTCTCTGTGAGAGACGATACATACAAGGTGTTCCGCCACTCTGGGAAAAATTTTAATGGGAGATTCTACAGACCAAAATAAGACTAATCTATTCTACGAAGAAAGAAAGACCAGTAGTCTCGTCGTATTGGGTCAGACGCTTTAGTCAGACAAGTTCCCCTAAGGCTAAGCAAAAATTACTTTATACTGTCATTCTTAATTATTCTGCCACATTATTCTTAACCCAGAATTATCTCACCTATAAGATATCGTATTTATAAAATTTCACTGGGGGAGAGGGGGGGGGGGATCTAGAATAAATTAAATTTAAAGGAAAGAGAAATTTATAATTGACATTGAATTCTGAGATTATTCTTGATATTTCTGCAGCAAAAAGTTCGAAGAAAAAGACAAAGGTCTCTATCGTAAAATGACGTATAGCTTCGCGTTTATGATATCGATATTCAAATAAGTATCGTTCGCCATAGTACGATTAAATAAAATGTCTCCTCGACTGTTCGTCCGGCTGCGGCGCCGGAAAGAAATTAATGTTACAGATTCGGGTATAATTGATTTGGACGTCAGAACTCTAACCCTGAAATAAGACGCGATGAATCGTTGCGATTTATCAAACGATGACTTAATTTCGCCAGCAGCGAGATTTACAGTGGGTACTGAATCAATAATAACGTCCTGCCGGGATTCGAGTGATATTTTATCGAAGACAGGTCCACGATTAGAAGCAGCGAACGGACGTGATTCCAGTTTATGGTTTCTAATTCTATTGGATCGGTTCGCGATAGATCAAGACGGATGGTTCGTGACGGATAGCGCGTAATGGATAGATCATGATGGATACATAGCATCGAAGATATATTCCGGGGCTGGGAATTGCCACATATGGAATTAGGTACAACTCCGTTCAAGATCGCTGCTGCCGGCGTATCGATTTCCCAACCAATCGGCTCCCTTAATTATTCGACCGCCCGAACGATCGGCTCCTTTCGATTCATATTACAACACTATTTGCGAACGGTGAACGGTACGATTCTACTATTTTACGAATGTAATAAATAAATATAAATAAACCGAGAGTATATTTCTCGACGAGTCCATAATAAATTCATGCAGTTTCATAAGTAGAACAGGAAAGCACAGAAGTGTAAAACATCGTGTATCATTAGATCGATATCGGCGCGAGAGTAATTGCCACCGCTCGGATTTAAAGGCGCCCGTAGATCGTTACGTTCGTCGCGACGGAACACGAGCAGAATAGATTTGTCCTGAATTTATCATTCTGTTTATATATATATATTTAAAAGAAGAACGAGTACACAAGTCTCAAGTTCGACAGATAAATCATTTCGCGTCGCGAAAAATGATAACAGGGGCCACAGGGTTTCGATCAGGAAATGCCGTAACTCGTTGCTCAGTTCTATTATTTTGCATATAAATAAATTTTTGCCGTATACCCTTCCGTCATCGTTTTGCATTCATCGTGCCGGTCGTAAATAACTGCTTACCGCGGCTCGTGCTTAAATTATTTGCATCGGGAATAATAAAACGAACGAAACTATAGCGAGACCGTGAAGAGTCGTCGCGGGAGATAGGCAAGAGACGGTGGAAATAGTAAAACGTCGGTCACAAATCAGCCGGGGGAAGAGAAACGTACTATTTCCGCATAAACAGCAGGATGGAAGGTCTGATTTGGAATTCAAAGACGCGTCGGGGAACGGTTAAAGACCACACCGCCGGTCTAAGTCGAACGAACGTGGGGGGTTATTAATTTGGTTTCGCGGACGATTCGCGGACGCAGGTGTCCGCGATCGTGGAAATGGCCGATCGTAAAGAGTTCGAGGAACAGAGTCGTCAGGGACGGCGTTGGCGTGGGTCAGGATGCCGACGTGTTCCCCGTCGAACGGAGGGCCGTGTCTCGCCGCGAAGAATCCGCGAAGAAACGATCGATCAGGAGGGGGGCTGACACTAATTGCGGAGAACACTTGGGGAACACGCGTGGTTCCACGGTGGAACGGCAGGAACGAACGCCGCGTGATTTATCGCTTATCGGAGGTGCTCGTCCCGCTGATTGGCTGACGAGCAAGACTCTGGTTCGGCGCGACACTCTTGTCTCTCGTCGATTTACGATCGGAGCGGTCGCCGGGCATCGTGCCGGACACCGACGTCCACGTCGCGCCGCTGACGCCGGGCCGACCTGCCTGATTGGCAGCGAAATCGGACAGGAATCGGCCCTCGACGGTCTATTAGCTCGCCGGAAGAGATACGCGCAAGATCTAATAGGCCCAACGACGGCACCGCGTCTTCCACCACAACCCAGGAAAGTAATGAGACTTCGATAAGGTCGCGAGCAATGTCGTTCGATGCTTTATTAATTCCTTCGTGGAAACTGCCGGCGTACGTGTACACCTCTAGTTTCTACCTGGATATGTATCTTGTCACCGTGCAGGGTTGTTCCTCCATTAACCGCTCGCGCTGGCAATTAATCGGTGATTGCTCGCAACCAAACACGTCCGTAAAATTTCATAACGGACTACGACGCAATAAACTCTTTCTATCCATAAATTAACCCCCCCTCCCCCCCGACTACCGATCTCGGAGATTGTGGTCCGACGCAACGCACGCACGCCGGGATATTTCGATACGCCATACAAATTTCTCTTTCTATCGCGTTTTCGTTCCGGGGACCTTTCAGAAGCGGGTATGTACAATTTTAATGCGTTCGTTTAACCCTCAGACAGCGGACATCGTGTTGCATGCACGGCGGATGCAAGGTCAACGTGACCCAAAAGTATTTAGTAAACTCTGAGTCGCAGGTTTTGCAGGTTTCTGAAAAACTTTCAAATACGTACAATTAAAAATAGTCCAAGTATAACCACTTTCGTTTAATATAGTTTCGTTTAAATAATTATTCGTACTCTTCGTTTTGAAGTTCGATTAGTAATTTGTACCTTAGACGTTCGGTTGCTCTAGGAATTTCTGACGAGAACGTACAGAATTTATTCTCTAATATAATTGTTCTTGGAAGGCCGTTAATTTCTTAATTTTTAACGCTCGATTGGAAACGTTTTCCGAAAGAAAAACGCGATCGAATCTTAGGAAATCCATCCTCGAAGGGAAGGACTTAGTCAGAGAGGAGACAGTACGGGACAACAGGTCGGCAATTTGCGAGACACGCATTCCTAGAAGCGGAATGACCGGTCACAACAATGTCCGCCAATTTTTCTAATGCGATGCTTACGGGCATTGACTACCTTCCGGGAAGCACCGGCATTGTGTCCAGGATTTTTCCTCCGCCACCGGGTCGGGATGCACCTGGTGGAAAGCGAGGGAGACGTTGTCGCGCGTTCTTCGAGGAATCGACCATGCACGACCGCTATAGGAATCGATCGTACGATACTGTTCTGCCATTTGTAGATACCAGACATGCACACAGTATCCTTCCTTTTCAGACGAGATCGAAACGTGCCGCGGCGTAACGCCTTTTGGGGACACCGGTTGGACCCGCGACGAATAAACGATATAACGATCGTTTTCATTGGGGAAAAATACTAACTAGGACGTGTTAATTATCAGGTTTAGAGAACTTCGTCGAAGGAATCATGGATTGCAATGCAAACAGTTTTTTGACAAAAATGTCAAACTGATTTTATTCACATTTTAAGAAAAGTCTGTGAAATATGAATTACTTCGTATTATTTGGTGCACTCGAATGTACACGTACCGTTAAAAACTTCCTCCGAAAATTACGATACGCAAAAAGTGAAGTTAAGCACTGCAGAAACTGTTTTCATTATCTTTATCGTCCCGATATACTTCATTTTACACGGTAATCGCAAGCAACGAACCCCAGGGGCTTAACCAAATAAAATTAAGAAAACACGATTCGAAAGACATTACCGCGCCCATAAATAATATCGTAACGGCTCCTGTTTTACGTAATTTCTCTCGATTAAATTCGTTTGGCAACGCTCAATTCCGCCGTGGTTAACCGTCATCGTTAATGCGTTTTTCGACAGGGTTACGTCCCTCGACGGGCTAAAAGGTTACGCGTGCATTAACGTACAATGCAACGCGATGCAATTACAGGATCTAAATTATTATCTTCGGCGGGCAATCATACGTTTCCTCGCGATAAAAAAATCTTGGTTCTTCCTCGCCGCGACGTGATCCCCGTACCCGATGAGCCGATTTGGGCGACCGGGTGAACCGGAAGTGGCCGGACGGACCCAATTACCTCGACTCGGAGTCGAAACGCGTACCGTTAGCGGACGAACACGTGCGTGTGTGTGTGTGTGTGTGTGTGTGCACGGGAGTGGAGCCGCGGCCCACCCCGAATCAAATTGCGCGGCTCGCAGTTTCTCGAGTTCTCGCGAGTCGCTAAAGCCGCGTATTCGCCGGCGGGATGAGTCCGATATGAGGCGGCCAACGAGAAGCTTTCGAGACAGTCCACAGGATATATCGCGTTTCCGGGCTGCCCTCGAGCCGCGACCTCTCCTTCGTAGCGAATTCCTGCACGCCGTAGCGCAGGTTTGTCTTCTTCCTGTCACTTCTACGTCCATCGCGTTCTACCAAACTTTCAAGACAAACAAACGAAACCAGTGTCTGTCTTTTTCAGCCAATATTTCAGCAGCAATTACATTCGTTGCGTTTCAAGTTCTCCTCAGGAAACGTTCTTTTTCTTTCCATTAGGCATTTAAAACCGTACGTTATCCACAAATAATAACTAGAATTTGTAAACCTTTAGTCTCGAATTTAAAAACACGCATCAAATTAAATTAAACGTCCCCAAGCATCACGAGTCATTTTTCGCGTAACCAAAAAACCGATACAGTGCCCAGTACGTTGTTGGCCGACGTCGAAATCTTAAAGGGTCGATAAAAAAATAAGCAGCGAGCTCCTTTCAGGCTCGTTCGCGGACGCGTCTTTATTCCCCAAAGTGCCATCGCAATCGACCTGGTTGCAGCAAAAACGTTCGCACGCTGGGCCGGTCGTGTTCCTTTTGAACAGCTGATTACGTATTTCGGGTTGGTCGGCTTCCCGTTGTCAGCGTCTCCGTTACTCAACGACCGATCGGCCTGAAACTTGCGCCGCGCCTTCCCGAGACCGTGATTAACCAGAATTCGTTATCTAAACGAACCGCGGGGTTCAACGTCGATCGGGATTTCTGTTTTTACTTTTTTCTTTTTTTTTTTTCTTCTCGTCTCGTGGATGTCACGTGGGATTCGTTCACGTCCGTAAGTGGGTTTCAGGAACGTGGGAAGCGCTCGAAGCGAAGGATCCTTGGCACCAGGCTCTATCGAATCACGACGATCGTCCGATGAATTAATTACGAGATTTTATTAGCGCCGCGCCGGCACGATCGTCCGAATCGATCGTGGAAATAAATTTCGCGGCGAACGTTTCCTGGAGAGAGAGAAGGGAAATAAATAATCGACGCGCGAGCACCATCCGCTACGGGGTACTTAAAATATATTTCGCACTCCGTATATCCACGCACGGCTCTCGCGGCCCGGACGTGGCTTCGTCGACCTTCGACCCAGGCCAAATTATCGACCCTATAAAAACCATGCTACCCGCCATTAGCATTCGATCGGGGCTGTTTTACGAGTTAAGCGTTCAGGGGCCATGCTCGCTGACGATAGATCTCTCATCCTCCCTCTCTCTCGCTTCCTATATCCACGAGTGATTTAACCGTAGGCCAAACACTAGACACCTTTACGATCGCGACAATAAATTCGCGAATTGGTTACACACAGTGGAAACGTCCGTGTTCGCGAGATTCTTGCAAAAATATTTTAAACCTCGATCGATCGAGTATAAAAGTGCCAGGAATAAATAAAATAAGTTTCTAGTTCATCTCGGAATTTTTTTTATAGGTCACAATCTGTAGCTTCGATCGACTCGAATTTACAGATTTGAACTTGTTTCTTTTTATCCGTGCCAGAGGAATAGCTTTCAGAGAGTCTTCTATGTCTCGTATGTCTTGTTCATCAATATTTCTAGCTGGACAAATAGGTCTGCTTTTCTCGCGTCCGATCTAGTCTAGCTCCGCGCGTTTTGTGTAGCAGCGGAAATTGTTGTTGCGGTTTTTTGGATTTTCCTGTAGCCTTACAGATGGAACGATCACCCTTACTTGGTTAAAATATTCATCGAATGTTGCATTACTGGTTTCTTGCAATGAGTTTTGTATTTTGCGATTTAATCGGTTTAAATTACGTTTATTCGTTAGGTATCTCTACACTTGCCACTTTGCTCTTACACGCCATTTATCTGCAACGAGTTTACTGTGAGCTTAGGAATGTTGTTAATGTTTGGGGAGGTTCAATTCTGCCGAGGAGCCGAGAGCTCCAAGCCGTTTCTTCGAACGACCCTGTAAATAATTGTACCAACGCGTTCAGGCAATCTTCGCTTTTTAGTTTAATTTTTAAATCCAGATCTCCTTCTTTCCGGTCGGAATTTAACTCAGCTTGTAGCATTTGTGGCAAAAAGATGCGTAGTTTGCTTTTCATGTATTACGGAAATATAAATTATATTACAAGAAAAATCGCGTTTCAATGAAATCGTCAACATATCAGGTTTCGATAAAAATATGTGCAATCACTACGTCCGTTAATCGAGCGAAAAATTTTAAATCTTCAACGAATATCGTATTTTATATAAAATATAGAAGACGCAATAGCAATGGCCGGTAGTGTAAGTGTCGCGTCATTGGCAACGATCCCGAGAAGGAAGCAGATCGGACCGGTAATCAAAGACGAAGGTAAAAATCGCGGGGTGGCAGGGCCCGAAGCCGAAAGGAGTTTACGGACGGAAAAGGACGAGCCGGAATTCTTTTTACGACGTTCTGACCCCACCGATGCGATACGATCGATCGATCGATCGGACGATCATCGTCGACGACCCGGACGAACCGTCGACTCGCGGCCGGGCGGATCCACAAGCGGTGCCGCAACGCGAGGAGGAGAGAAACACTTTTTACGATGATGGATCGCCGGTCGAACCGGCAGGAACGTCGGTTCGCTCGGTTCCTCGTGTTGGTACCCGTGCGTGCACGCGAGGGAGGGGTCCGGGGATACGTACGTCGTGTCCCCCGGTCGCACATAAATTCGTGTAAACCCCCATAAATCCCGGGAGAGGCGCGAGCGGAAAGCGAGACACGAGAGGACAGACAGTCGCGTATCCGCTTCAACGCGCCTGAGATGCCGACTCGCGACCCGAACTTTTGCCGCTCGGTGGTGCAAACAGACAGCGGGCGTGTCAAACTCGCTTTAAAAAGTATTTCGAGGGCAATTCGAATCTTAGGAACGAAGGAACAGCATCAAAATTTGGCGTTTAATCGTAAACATCAACGTCGTACGTTCGTTGGGTTTTGTTTTATATACGATTAATAACAAAAAATTATGGAGGCTGTCGTAATCGCTATGTTTCTGGTTACGTACACGCAAATTACACGCTCGTAACGCTCGATTCGAACAACATAAGCTCTCTCGTACGAAATTCCAAGGAAGATGTCGAAAGTCGCAAGAAGCGGATACGCGAACGGAGAAGAAGAACGCAAGAATCGCGGCTCGTCGTTTGCCACTTTCGCAGCAATTATCTGCCCATAATGGAGGACTTCAGAGCCGAAAATGGGCCAGGAATAAAAGCCGTCCGAGAAAAACAGTGGCTAGAAAAGAAGAGCAAAGGAGTATCGATGCGGCACGGTTATCGTTCGTCGGTGAAACGCGACGCGCCGGTCGGGCGTTCCAATTAAGTCCGGGCAATTATCGACAGCTAATGGAAGAAAAATAATCGTGTTGTCCCGAGATTCCTTCGCGGAAAGAAAGACAGGAAGAACGGTTTCGGGACATCTAGCGCGGCAGGTGCATGCGTGATCCGCCGAATGGCCAGGCGAGGAAAGAAGGGCGATACTGTTGGATCGATCGGAGGACGCTGCGGAGCACGAAGGCGGAGGAGGAGATCGGAGCAGTCAGAGGGAGGTTGAAGAAGGTGGAGTAACCGTAGGAGGAGATTGCCGACCGACAGGACCACTATTCCAACAAGCGAGGCGACCGGCAAAAAGTTAATGAAATAATATCAATGCGGAACGCGTATCGCGGGGGTACAAGTAGTGGGCCAACGAGTATGCGATCCCCCTGCCGTCCTCCTCTCCCATATCCCAACAGGCTTCATATCCCTTCTTTTCCGTTGAACGGCGAGCTCCTCCGGATCCAGACTACACCGGGAGCAGAACCGGCAGCCGGCTTTATCGATGTCCCTCTTGAATTCGCGCGACTCACCTTGCAAACTCTCCGTCCGTTCGGGTAGAAACTCGACGTTGATGAAATTCGAAGATATTAGGTCCATGACAACACCATTCTAGAAAAAAAACAACTCCAAGTCATCGTTCGAAATCTTGAATTCGAGACAAAAGCTGACAGAGCTACAGTAATGATTCGTAAAATGAACGTCAGGGTTGGCATATCGTACACAGCGATATCGTTGGTCCTCGAAGTTGCCTTTATCTTTTGACAACGACCTCTCGTTAGGAAAGAAACGTTCAACTTACGAATCACGTTCAATTTAAGAATCATTAGTGCACTAGCGAAACGATCATCGTATTGGACGCTTCCAACTATGGAAATGTGTAGAAGTTACGACGTTATTTGGATAATAAAGCCTCTTACAAATTTAACGATACAAACGAACCAGTTTATTAAAGACTTTGTTCACGATCACGTCTAGAAAGATACTGTCGCAGTCGATGGCACGTGTCTCGACAAATCGGTTTCGAAGAAAAGATCGTCGTCGCTGAATCGTCCACTTTGTCGGCTACATGAAAGAAACACTTTTTGCGTATCGAACGATTACAACTACGTGCATTTAATAATTTACCGTACAGGATTAATTGCTTTCCTTGAATCGTAACTTCACGAGCAACTCTTTCAATTTTTTATACATATACACACCATTACATTTGCTCGTTTCCAAGTTTCCTGAATATTCAAACAATGCGCATTTAATTAAAAATCCCCGTACGAGTGAATTCCAAATAAGGGCGTATAACATTGAAGGGCAAAAAATTCGTTTCGCGAGCATCGAGCACGATTCGAACGAAATCGATCGCGTTCCCGGCCGGATCGCTCGCGCCGCGGTAAGAAAATTAATTTGATCAATCCTCCGGCATCGTTCTTCCTCGATACATCGATTAATAACGCTCCGATATCTGCACGATCTCGAGTGGAGAGCGCATCCCAGATTCGGTCATCCCGTTCGCTTCCTTGATCGCGCCCCACCGTTCCGCGCTGCGATGCGCGGCACGAGGAAAAGATCGCCGCTTTATTAACGAGGCGTTCCGCAATAAACCGAGATGTGCGTATTGCTCTGATCTCGGGTCGAAGGAATCGCACGGGGGCAGCCCCGTTATCGTGCGATCTTTCAAACGGTTCAGCGCGCCGCGTTTCTTCGCGAGGAAAGGCGTGCTCGCGCAACCAGAGGACACAATCGTTTCCTTTCTCGTTTTCGAAACTGTAATTTTCAAATTATTATTTTTCAAGCCCAAGTGCTTCATAGTTTCTTAACAAAAAAATACCAAAGGGAACATAAAAAAACGTGTTTTATAGTAGAAGAACCCCTTAACGTTCGGTAATTCGTAAAATAAGGAAACGTTAATCTTTCGAAGAGAAACATCGAATTCCCCACTGACGGTAATTCACAATTATTCGCGGCCGTTAATTCAGTAACCAGCCCCGGGTACGACAAACGAGTCCCTCCTATTCAAAACTCGGCGGCTCCGTGAATTAGCAAGAAACATAGTCGCGGTCGCGCGATCCATAGATCGGCCCGTCGACGGGCAGGATCTACGGCCGCGTCGCGTGCGCCCGTGCCGGCTAGACCAGGAGCAAGCGTTATTTATCGGGCCCCGTCGAAATTATTCTATTAATAAATATTCCCCGGACGCGCCTAGACGTCCGGACGGTATGTCCAGGATGCGGCCGAGTCCTGGCCAGCTATGTCAGGCTCGCGGACGCAATGGACAGGCTATCGTATACGTACACGCGCAATTCCAATGGACTCTGCATTAAACATTAAGGCAAACCTCCCGCAGGAGCGCGCGACACGATCCCGATAAAAACCAGTCCCATTTTCCACGCGTACAACCGATCTGACGCCCGACTATGGTATCGAACGCTCGCGGTTCTCCCTCCAGGCCCCTTCGAGTTTCTTTCCGACCAGCGTCTTCCTTTTCCCCGGTCGCCCTCGTCGCTTGCTTTGGAAACGGAGAAACCGTGGCGGTAAATCGCACCGACGATAATTTCGCGCCCGTTCCCATTTTCGCGTTCCCTTCCGTCAGAATGCTGCTCGACACACCGACGATTCGCAAAATCATTTTTCGTGCATCAACAGCTGTTTGTACACTGCCATATCATCGACTCTCCTTAAAAGGATCAAAACAATATCTTTTTCTTAAACTGTGCGTATCATTAACATCGATTTATCTCTTTGTATTTTATGATCGTCCGTCCAGAGGCGAGTTTGGACCAGGTTGGCTCGATTTGAGTCCCAGTGCGCGAGCATCGCGCCAGAGGTTTCGTGGAATTTCGCGAGAAGGATGCAGAGCCAGCGTGTTCGCGAACGAACGGCGTTCCAGAAATTCGTTCGCAGGCCGAGTCGTTTGTAACTTCACCGTTAAACTCGGAAGTTCGACGCCGAGAGTCACGGTGCCAGTGACCGTGACGATATTCTTGCTTTATGGCACCACGTGTGCCGGTAACGAATGGATCTGATCGCGGTTTTCGGTTCCGCGGAAAGATCGAAGATACACTGCCGACGGAAACTCTCCTACCGATACTTGCCACAGATGCGACGATTAATTAAAGTCGAGATGAAATCTATGCGCGCGGTGCTCGCACGAACGAGAAAAATCGTCAGAAACGATCGCATCGCGTCTTTATTAATGACAGCGATACGAAACTGTTACACAACCTTGTCAAACAGACTTTTGAGCTAGTCTGAATTATTTCTAAATAATTAGAGACATTCTAACGAACGTATATCGGTTGATAATCCTCGATGAAATGGACCGAAATGCCGACTGTCGAATATTTCATTGGCCGTTAACACAACTGGGTGATCCGGAGGGCCTGACGCCTCCGCTGGTGAAAAAGCTGCGCCATAAATATTCTTTCGGGCCTAACGCGACAAAACGGCCGGCCGATGCGCCCCGACGAGATAAGAATTCTCACATTCGCAATCATCCTGTCGACGCGACGCATCTCCCGGAGAAATATCGACCAAGATTTTTGTCTCTGCCGCGCGGACGCGTCGCGAGCTGGTTCAGCGACGCCGGTGCCGAGAAACGGCCGCGCCTGTCCGCCTGTCGGAAGACGGATGATCCTCTGTCGTAGCGTGGCAAAACCGTCCTCCGCGGGCAAGAAGAAGTGGAAAATGGCCGGTCACCGGCTTTGTCGCGAGCCCGCCGATCGGACGGACTCCTTCGGAATGAAACGTTTGACGCGTAAAAGGCCACTCTAGCCGTGTTCCCGTCGGTTTTCGATATGCGCCAGCGATCTTTCTAAGTCGATGGGATTTCTCGGCTCGGCCACGCGATCCACGGCTATGCCCGCCGCGTTCCGTGGAATTCGAGAGCAGAAAACACGCTTAAGTCGCGGAATAAAGATGCGAACTAGACGGAATTCCCTTTTTCCGAGCCGTTCCACGCCACTCTCCGGCGACTGCCGCTTGCGTTTTTGGGCCCGCTTTAGCAACGACACTCGTTCCCGCAGAAATCCGTTACAACTAGAATTATAAAGTTATTATGGCCACGCAACTATCGTTGAATCGTCCGCTGTTCACCTGCTCCGTGCTGCCCGTTTCGTACGTATTATCAAAGCCAAGAACAAAATTATCGGATTATCTATTAAACTAGCGCAGATTACAACCTTCTTGCAAAATTAACCTTCGCCTTGAAATTCAAGGGTCAAATTTTTTAAAATTTGTCCTGTTCTACTCGCTACTACGAACTGTATTCGCAAAAATATGTCACCCAACTGACAATGAATTAATTTGTTCTTGGTAAGAGGTTTAGCATGCAAGGTGACGGCGAAGATCGGCCTACAATTTTCTTTATTACCGCGCGTATAAATATCAAATAGGAAATATAGGATGCAATATCTTAAGTGGTACAATTTTCGCAACTCTGCTCTGTGAGGAAACACGCGACCGGTGTATAAAACTCGTAAGTAATCTCGATCCGACGTGGTCATTCGCAGTCAAGTACCAGACGATCCAGTGCAATAATATAAACGTCGTTCAATTAACCGATCCGGAAAATAAGGAAGACGTATCGTCCAAGTAATTCGCTACGACAAAAACCTATCGTTTGCAGATCTGCTTGAGTGGCTCGGTCGGCGAGTTCGACGCCGGAATCGTCGTGGAACGAGCGTCTCGAGCAGCGGCCGTGAGCGTTTCGCAGTTTCATTACGCCCGGGAACGTGTATGTACGTCGTCGTCGCGCGTGTATCTCGATTAGCCATGCCGGGGAATTAATATAAGCAATATCGTTAACGATTATACGGCCGAGAATGTGCAATTATCGGGCATAAAGTACGATTTTTCAAAACGTAAAATATCAACGGGCTCAGGACGACCGAGAGCGTGCTGCTCAGCCTGTCACAGCGGCAACACGATCGACTGCCATCGGCTACCGTATAATAATGTGCGATTAATTATCCGCTCCCGATGCGTTAGACGCGTCTAGTGCGTAGACGCAACGTGGAAATTAATGAAACTAGCGTGGGCGCCGTGAAAAATACGAACATCGTACGCGTCTCGAGAGACAACGTGTGGCGATTTAAAACGCGACTCCTGGTTACGCAGCGATTTTATTTAATTAGAATATCGATCGGCCTTCCCATGCCGGAATCTCCCGAAGATTTATGATCGTGAGTCGCGAGAAACGAGAGTGACTTACAAATTTCTTCCGTTATCTTTCTCTTTTTCGGTCTCGAGGTGCGAACGTACCGTCTCCTTTTCGGATTATTGATATTTGGACGAGGCACCTTAAACAGCGATAACTCTGTACGTAACACGGGGTATATACGTGCAGTGTGCTCGGCAACAGGTGTCAGATATTTTAAAGAGCCATTTTACGATTGTGTTTCGTTTAATTATTTTTTTATCAGAGAAAATATCGTTTGATATCGCCGCGCTTTCTTGCGTCGCGCTGTGGAGATGAATTTATCGGTTTGGATAAACCGAGGAATTTTAAGTGAAATCTATCGCGGCCCTTCTTAACGCGCAAAGTATCAATGTTTCTTTTTTTCAATGAACGATTTCACACTTGCGCGGATAACGCGTCGGTGATTAATTCGCGCGTCGCCTCGGCCGTTGCAGAAATTTCCGCGTTGTTTTTCGCTGTTAGAAGACGGGATAAATGGGGAAAAGCGAGAGAGGAAGATTGAAGAGGCTGCTCACGACGGAGATTCAGGATCGTTATTGTCATTTCGCGATGCATAATAATACGCGGGTTTGATTAATTAACGGTTTGATAGATTGCCCGAAGTCGCACGGTATGCAAAATAATGAATCCGGTATACTAACTGCGAAGATGAAGATGAATTATTCCAACTAGGAGAAGAGAAGGAAGACGATAATAATAATAATGATGACGCACAGTGGTCGGAATTGAAAAATTCAGTGATACTTTTGTGTAACTTTTGAACTACAGAAAATAATTACATAGAATTTGATCTGAGTAATGTAGGATGTTAATTTACAAGTAGTTTAAGAAAAATTACAATAATAATTATGTTTTAACAATAAAGACAATAATATACAAAAGTCATATATTGTAATATGTGCTTTTCACTTCTATTCGGTAAGGAATTTTGCAGCTTCAGCATCCAGTTTAGCATTTGATACTATTCGATGTGGAGATGAAATCATCTATAATATAATATGACATTTTAAATGGGGTCTTGAGTTTTACGAATGAAAAATGCTACCTTTAGAATGTTCAACTTTAAGTGTTTATATAACTTAAAATTTGTATTATATTTTAATAATTTTTTCATTTCCGAGATTCATGGATATTCAGAAAGCAATAAACATTAACTAGATATTGATATAACAAAATTAATTTTTTGCCAAAATGTCACTGAATTCTTCAATTCCGACCATGGTTCGACTACGTGAACGGATAGGGTCTGCTGGTAGCGGCTATCGACATTGTCCGACGTTCTTTGATTTTCTATACAGACTCAATCACGGTATCAATTTTCTTTCCTGTAAGGACGATACGCCGCTCGCGAAAAAGACGTTAGGCCCGAAGAAATATTGCCTTGTACATTACCGAAGACAGCCCCGACGATTCATAGGCGCTGCAGCGATGCCTGCATCTCATTTGCGGCATTCAGTCTTCGAGCTGGCTGCGAAACACAGGGAATTCTAATGCTCGGATCGCGCAGGAACGCTCAGGGGCGTCATTTAATTCGACGCGACGATAAAACGTTAGCGACGTATTTACCACAACAATGCTACCGAGCAAATCTGGTTGCATTAACCCACCGCGAAAGTAGACAAACAAGGGGCCACGACTAGTTCGTAGCCCGTTTAAACGCGCGTGTAACGGTCCTCGATCGACGAACCGTTTTAACGCGACGATAAATGCCAATTAACATAAAAGACAATTGAATCACGAGTGACCCGTGTCACTTAACGAGTCGCAAATTTCTGACACCACCTATGCGCGATGCAGCGTGCTCGTTTGGAACGAACGGCCACGTTCCTTTGTACACGTCGAACCGGCAATTTGCTCCAAGCTGCAACACAAATCATGTTCTCTGGCATAAAATCAAGTCGACTGGATAATAGTCTACCGGAGCCACGATCCTTTAGTTTGTCCTTTTGTTTACTTTAAATTGACCGTCCACCCTTCGTCTTCTCCTATCGTAATATATCCGCCCGTAAAGACTCGACAAGAAGCAAAGCGTATATTAGTCGAACGTAAATGTTTTAGTCAAGCATTCGTTCTCTACGGTATCGTAGAAAGAAAGATCAATTTTGAATTAAGCAGAGCGTGGTCATCATCGAATAATTTTCTGTTAGCCGCAGACCTTACGAGGGTTGATCGAAACATCGACTGGATCGCTTTTTTCTTCCAATAATAGGTGCGCATCGAACGAGAAAATCCAGAATTTCTGGAGACGGTTCAGCCAAGTTGGCCGTTATTAGGCTCCGCGAAAATGAAAACAGTCTCTAACGTCGATACGATAATTTGCGACGGCGAAACAGGATCGTCAACGTCCGAAAGGCTACGAACGTAAGTTGAACACGAAATAAACAGGTTCTCGGCGACGATCGACCGGCAATTATTAGACAATTCCCATATAAGAAGCTATATTTACACCCTACATGCTCGAAAACGTTCATCGAAGGCTCCAGGAACCCATCGTCCGGCTCGGTCTCAACCTGTTCTGGAATCACTGTGCGTCGAATCAGCATCCACGGGACGAGCGATCCAGGTGAGGCAGGCTTATTGGTTCAATAAAACTGGAGAAATCGCTGGTAGTAAAGCAAACGTAGGAGCCAGAAACCCGGTTCCCCACCCCACATTGTCCCGTGTAATTAGGTTGCCGTTTGGTGGAAGGCGATCGCCGTAAAAACGCGGGTGCTCCAAGCGTTAATGGGAACCATCCTGGCCTATCATTACGCGTAATACGGACGTGTAATACTGGTCTGAGCCACGCACATTCGTACAGGGCACGTACGTACGTATAGTGGCCAACGTGCTTAAAACCGACGTTTCAGCTTGACGACCTAACGTTTTCTATATTTTTATCTCTGTTCCTCCACTGAGATGACCGCAATGAAAAACAGGAATACGACGCAAGAAGATCGTTGATACGGTCGAACTCTGCGTTCCGCGTATCCGCGACCTGCCTACGCCTATGCGCCACCATAAAGTTCTTGGACCCAAGAAATCACAGAAACTAAAACAAAACGAAACGACAATTCAGTCGTTTTCTAATTTCGATCCGTATCACTGAATAGTCGTTCGCGTTTAACGTACTCTTCGTCCATACGTGCATATTTTGCGTGCATAAAATATATTCTTTGCATACATATTACATGCATAAACATCCACGATCTTGTTATCAGCTACGAGCTGTCACGGACAGTATTAACATCGTTCGATCAATCCCGGAATTTTATGGTCACACCGTGTAACTACACGCGCCTAATCTTATCGCGCGAAAGTAATAATTCGTCGAACCTACGATCATAGCGATTCCGTAGACGTATCCGTTATATATAAACCATTATCGTTAACATTCGGTGGAAGAGCGGTGTCGCTTCCCTTCTTCCGGGGTTGACAGACGCGGAAACCGGCATTGTGCAATTGGCTAAAAGGGATCCATTAGGGGCCATTAGGCTCGTCTGTTGCGTTCGCTGTAATCCCGCGGAGAAATGGAATTATCGCCGGGTTTAAAGTACGAATCACTCTTCCGCGGCGCTGAGGATTTCCTAAGACTGGACGTTGCGCACCGGGACACCAAGGTCGTAATCTTCTCGTACCGTTAGGACGCTGTAAATTAATTATCCTCTCGCCTCCGATACCGCTACCACCGACAGAATTATCGCCTTTATCGGTTTCGTTTTTACGGACGTTCATCCGCGCAAAGTATATTCTTCTACGAATCATCGCGGCGAAGAGCCCCTTCCGCAAACGCTCGACTATTAAGTTTTTATCGTTCCGGTATTTAGGATTGATTAATTAAACGAAGCGTATCCTCTAATTGGTTTCAGCGATGCAAAGAAGACGAACGATCGATGTTTGAAACATTTGTTCGACAGAATTGTACAAAATTGGATATCTCTTTTAAATTTGGCGCAAACATTTTATTTGAATTCAATATCATTTGAAAATAATTGGATTGTTAATAATAGCAGCGTCGACTTTGTTGCATCGTGGATAATCCGTGAAATGCGACGATAGCAACCGTAGGGAAGCAAACTTAACAACGTTGAGTGGATGAGAAATTATTATTGTGGGTACGTATCACCGAATGCTTAGGCGAAGACCGAAGACAAAGTACATGGAATTCCAAGCTGACAACAACATCAATCTGAGAGAATAGCGTAGGAAAATTTATCTTCTAGTCTAACGTAAAGAGAAATATCGAATATTCCTCTTACGGGAAATAGTTTCTATCAAACTAATTCTTCGAAATCGTTCGTCGATGCTAATCGCGATATCCTGTTTCTGGAATAGAATTATTCCAAGTAATCGCAAAGTTTGGTTCAAAGAAAGTATACTTTGTTTTCCTATCGGGAAACGAGTCGCGTGCATTCCACACGGTGGCGAAAACAGAAACGACTCGCGATTCGATTTCGTCGTGTCGGTTTCTCAGGCACGCCATAACGAGTCGTGCGTGTATCGTGCTGCTATCGCATTGTTACGCTCGATATCGCGCGTTCAGCCCGGTCCAATCAAGACATTTCTATTGATGGTTTCTGTAGGTGGAATCGAGATCCCTTGCACGGCTGGAGAAGGAAACTGGTAGCCTTGAACGACCTCCTATCGCAAACGTAGCGCCCAGGGCGTCCAGAGGCGGGTACACATTATCCGGACGCGGCGCGTGCATGTTTCACGCGCGCGAGTGCCGTGCGTATGCATGCGTGCCGAAGGAGATATCGGCGAAGTTTATGGTGGTTGTCAATAGCCGCGAACGGTCCGCGATACGCGGAAGTACTTTGACTATGAAGGCCTACGACCTCAATCCGTCCTGTTGATTGTGTTTTGACTTCTGCAGAAACCTTTCTCCAAGCACTTTTCTCGTTCGTGCGTTGCTAAGCGCGCGGTACCCACTGGTTCCCCGACTTTTCTAATTTTTTGCAAATTAAATTCAATGATTTATATGGGCATTATAAATCATCGAGAATGGAGTTTCGCTACGTGTCTCCGACAAATTTTAGCAATAATGAGTTCCGGGTTTGGAACATTGGATCGACCCGTTACACAAATTATACGTGTTTATAGTCGAATAGGAATATTTTACGTTGTCTTAGAGAATCGTATTAAAATTGGAGTCGCAGAAAATTTGACGAAACATCGTAATGAAATAGCTGAATTTGATAAGGCCTCCCGAGGCTCGTTAATTGTTCTGTTTTATGAGGGGTCGTGGAGCGGGAAAAGTTTAAAGGGCCCTGAAATACCGCATTCTCTACTCCCGGACGAGGGATAACGCGAGGCGTTTATCGTGGGAGGAGAATTAAAAACTACAAAGTATTCTCTATTCCCTGGCACGCATTCCGTTATCAGCTGTTAAGCCTAACGCGGTTATAATTAATGCCGCGGCTTGGATCTTGTGCCGCGAGTTACTCGCGTTGGCACGATTAAATACCGAGCGTTGAAAAATTCGCGATGCTGCTTTATCGCTCGAGAGGCCTCCGTTGGTGCACGCACCGTGAAAACCCTCCACCGAAAACGTCTTTGTGGCACTTAGTTTCTCCCTTAACTTTATCGCCAGATTGCACGAGAGAACGAACTTGCCGGCAACTCGAATTAATTGCCGCATTCGAGCAGTTAAAGCGCCTCGCTTCGATAATAACCGAAAAATAGCGCCTAAGCGAAAGCGTCGCTATCATAGGCGCAACGCCTAAGCCTCTCGAGGTTGCACGAGATTATCTCGACGAGCATTTACCCTCGCTGGAGAGAATCTTTGGAGTTTATAGCTGTTGTCAACGTAGCTGAATACTGCATGGGACGAGAGAGAGAGAGAAGGTTTTTTCGTTGCTAGAGCGGCGTCGAAGTTTCTTCCCCAGCCTCCACTTCCTGTTAACGCAGACTCGTGGGGGTCATTGTGGCTATTAGGTATATGGATTAGTTATTATAGGATCGAAAAGAATTCATTTCAAATAATTTCGAGAGTTTTCTACTTCTTATTGGAAAGATTACGCGTGCTCGATAGTCCAGACATCGAGACGATATCATAAACGTGACCTGTAAAGTCAGACAACTATGTCCAGCGAGCACATTAAACGATTAGAAGGCAACTGATCTTTTTATCAAACGACTGGTTTTCTTTTTTCGCGGCTCTCAAGTCGCCGCGTTGATTTGCGTTTTTCCAAAGACGTTCTTCCCTTGGTTATCGTTTCATCTAAATAGTCGATGAGTCACTGGATCTCGTAAAGCGATCGATTCAGAGAACGATGGGGGAATACACGCGACGATGAAATCACGCAACACACGCGTTCGTCGACGAGTTTCCCAATCGGCTGTTCCTTTTTCCCCCGGTCACAGTTACGACGTCGGTAATTTCCAAGTACGTTTCATTGGGTAATTTAGTTGTACTCGCGTTATCGCCGGGACGCGCTAGGATCTCTAACTTTATTAGTCAGCGAATTTAGATAACGATAAGGAGCGGATCGCGAGATACGTCGGATTCTGGTCGGCGGGACGCTTGTTTGCCCGACGTACACCCCGCGATACTTATGATAGCGATAATTGCAATAATCGTTAAGCGTTGTATGCGCCGGCGAAAGGATTACACGAGTTCTCTTAAACGACTTTTCTTGATTTCATGCCCGTCCGCCGTGGCTCACGGTCCATCTCGATACGCGACGACCGAGAAAATTACTAATAGGTACCAGAAAATTACGAAAGGGGCTCCGAAGTAAAAGAAGTTAAACACGAGACGATTTACGTTAACGTCCTGCCGGCTTCCACGAAATCCTCACCTCGAGGTCCTTTTTCCCTCGGCGTATCCTGCACTCCTGGTTTTACGAGCAAGAAGGAGCGGACTGGCTGCAGGCCGGCAACAGGTACCCGCGTGCGCGCGACCCGATTGCGTGTGTACGAGCTGACGAAAAAGGAGGAAACGAGGCGGACGTCGGTGGTAGCGGGTGATACCACCCATTTCCGGCAGCCCTCAGGCCATCGGGTACCGACGGTGACTATAAGTACGTGGCTGCGTGCCGAGCACCAACGTTTAAACTCGCTTCTTTCCTTCGCTCTCTATGTCGTGCAACGTTCTTCTTCTTCCCCTGTCCGATACGTTTATTCGTCTCCTGAAACCCAACCGAGATCTTTGTTATTCCCAGCTGGGAATATTTCCTTCATATTCATTTTTCAATATTGAAAGCATTTGTAACCATATGTACAGGTTCGCGTGGTTTACAATGTCGGTGAGAAATAATATGGTACATCGAAATTCTTAAATTTGTAATTTACGTGCTTTGAGGGAAAAGATAATAATTTTACAGGCCTTTATGTTGGGTTTGTAAATAGAGTAATAATTGGACTATAGCTACATATGAAGTGATCAAAACGAGGAATATAATCACAGAAGAGGTATACGAGTAGACCTTATATCCAATGCATTTTCTCGAGCCACCTTTCTGGAACTCTAGAGCGCCATTACCATTTTCGTGTCTTACTGGCAATATTACCAACAGGTTACAAAAATTACAGAAATATTTCTGGCCTCACATAATATTTTCGGTAAAGAATTATTTTCTGGAATTATTTTCTGGAATTATGAGTATTCACCGTTAATAATTGTAATTGAAATTTCAATGAAATACATTCACTATTGTAGGAGTTATGGTCGTTTGAAAATTGAACTTTTACTACTGTAAACAGGTCGATGCTTATTGGCAATTGAAAACGTAAAGCTTTCAGCTAAAACTGTTATCACATTTGCATTTAGATATTTATATAATTTTCGTCCCGAAGATCGTCAGTGTACGGTATAATAGAGGACCTCCTGGCGGTTAAGGAATTTTGAAGCAATCGAAATAAGTGGCAATCCGTGGGTTTGGAGAACAAGATGGACGAGATAGAACCAAGCGGAATCAATTCGGTTCGAGTCTTCGCGCGCCAGCTGACCCGGAACATCGTGTTCACCGCGGGCCGTCATTTTTCCTTGTTTCTCGCGTATGACGTAACGGGTACACGATGTTCCGCGAGAAAATTCAGGAATTCTGATCCGCTTCGTTGGACGCGCGCGAACGTGTGCGAACGGACACGTATGGGCGGGCATTGCGCGGCCAGCAATAAAGTGTCGTTAATATACCCACTTATCCAATACATTATCGCACCAATGATTCGGTATGTAGACCGCCCCGGGTAAACGAACATAAATTCCGCAGCACGAAAACCGCACGAGGAAGTCGCGGTGTGACTCATGGCGAACGCTTTTCGAGGAGATCACAGAGTATCGTTTAATTGTTGATCTTTGAACCGTTGTAAAGTCCAAACAGAAACGTATGTAGATACTTCTGCTCCTTTTGAAAGACAAATTGCTGCGTCTGCGACCCTCAAACGTAAACGCACAAGCTGAGATTATTGTATATTGTCGGTGATAGCAAAGTTGTTCGAATTTCATCGAAAATTTAGAAACCGGTGTCGCTAACTTAAAAGACTTTTCCTGCCGCGCGAGGACCACCCGAGGTATTTTACGATTTCATATTTAATCACGAGAAACGTGTAAAATAAATGACGAGAGATTACACCACGATGGTCTCCGATCGAAATAATACCCTCGCGTCGATACACACCTGCAATTCCTGCAGTCTCGTTCTCGATTCGTTGAATTATTGCTACGGTGGTTGCGTCACCTGTCAGAAATCGATATTTCGGAGCTAATAATGCTACTGACGCAACATGAAATCACGAAAAGAGTCGTTAATGCCGGTACGGTCTCTGTGAAAGCTACAAGGTACGAACCGTCTTGCCGTCTTATCGGTCTAACATCGTACCTCGTTAATTCTCTTGTTTTCAATCTGCCGTGTCCGACGTCTCCCATAATTTGACTTGGATTATCTCGTCGATAATGAATCTTGTACGAACGCTTCGACAGATGTTGCTCGCGATTCCGTGGTGGGTGAAACTTTTCCAATCGTTCGCGAGTCGCACGCGTCCAAGCGTACACTCGAAGGAGAAGCCAGCGGGCCGAAATCGATCCGCGTGTCGCGACCTCGGGGCCCTAAGGGCTACGTTGCGGCAGGTGCTGGTGGGTCCTCCGGTTCTCCGCCGGGCCCCTCGGGCTGCTTTCTTGTCCCCACCATCGCCGACTCCCGGCAGACTCGTTTGATCACCGCCGCTCACGACTCTCCGGGTACGCCGGGACGATAATTATTATCCTTGCGTAACCGCCCTCGGGGCGAGATGTACGCATACCCCAAGCATACGCTCCTGAGAATAAATATTCGTTTCTGCGTACGACATCCCGTTGTTTCGAGGAAAATGAACGGTAGTCCCCAACCTTCTATCTTTTATTTTTAACTATCTCGAGCTAACGTGACCTTCGTGATCCATATCTAGAGTAAGCGTATGTAAGAGTAGTCGCGTATATTGATACTTGTAATGCCTACGTTATAACTTGGAATCATTTTAACCGATTTTGGTATAACTTTTAGAGCGAAAAGATAGTCGTATTCGCAGCGAAACGAGATTTTCATTCGCGCCAAAATCGACTCGCGTAGGTAGGTAATTGCTAATAGGCAGTCAAACGCAAGGTAATCGACTTCCTCCACGTGGGAACATATCCTCTCCCGTCGTCCTGGAGCTGATGCCTTTGGCCTTGGTGTCCGGGGGTACCGCGGCCGCAAAGTCGGAAGGGAACGCTTATCACCCGACGCAATTGCGACTCATGAAACTCCCGTCCCGATGCCACTGCGGCTACCAGATAGAGGCACGATTAGAAATGTCCCGCATCGAAGTCAGCCGGTAATTAATGTCTTCTGTGCGTGCTGACTTATGAGAAAGTTCGGTGATTTGATCGAGGAAGAGCCCGCTGCGCCCATTGAAACGTATACTCGCTAAGTAATAGGTAGCTACGATTTAAATCGTGAACAAAAGAACAAGTAACCGGATACAGTATCGATAGGAGCGAAGTTACTGCGTGTATCGTAGCTCTAAAATTGGTTCTTCCTCGTTTCTGTATCAGTACTTTGTTTAAATTGTTTATTAAGAAATTCGATCGAAGTAACGGAGGGAGCCGATCCACCCTCGATCTTGCTGGACCATCGAGGATTCAAGGTCGCTACGCCTTTTGACCTCAAGGCGTCCGGCGATATATCGATTTCCGTTCGGCAGCCTAACTCCGCAGCATGGTAGATCGATCGATAAATAAATCTGTTTTGACAGATACACGCGAAGGTGTTCCACTCTTTACATCACCGCAATTTGATTGGCTTCCGAATTTGAAATCGATCGAACTTTAAGAATGAAATAGATCTTAACTCTTTTTGCCAAAACTGCTATTTGTACGAATACGATTTCTGGGTTGTGTCTTCTTCGTGACAATCAGAGATTATCTAGATAAGAAATTCAAGCACGAAACTTTGACTCGTGGAGTAAGTTTCAGAACTTAAATTATAAAATGACGTTTCGTTTATTATTAAAAATAAATTTTGTCGATCTCTGATGGCACCGTAGGCGCAGATGGCGCGAGCTGGGACAGAGAAATGGGGTGGCGTAGGGGCACGCGCGATTTCGCAACACTCGTTTCTCGCTGGCAGAACCCGCAGGTGCGTTTCTCGGTGATCGATCGACGCTACTAAGATGTGACAACGAACGTCAGAAACGTCGGGACGACTTAAGTGGATCGACCCGGCGTTCGAAGCGCAAGCTGGACGGGCGAAAATTAAAAGGCGCGCCAAGCCGGTGCCGTTTGACGTCCGCTGCGCGTTCCGCTGTCATATTTCGCGACGAATGGGTGGCGTAACGTTGCTCCTTTTTATTTCCTTGTTAGGTGCCTTATGGCAGCGACGATATTTTATGCTCAAAAATATTTATTAATTCTACATTTTAAACGGCTGTTGCCCCATTATTTACTCGTAAGTAGCGCCCGGCGACAGACAGTTACGAGCCAACCGGCCAACGCGTTAATTGCCAATCTTTTTCTGTAAATCCGAGGTTCCGTTAGCGCGATGCTCGAACGAAATGGGCCCCCTCGCACGATAAAGCCAGCGCACAGGAAACCATTCGCGTTTCACCGAGCCAGAGAAGTCCATTTTCCTAAACGAAACACGAAACGCGGCAAACGGAACGCGCTGCCGCGCAAAACGACGAAACCGATTCGACCGACCGAGTCACGCATCCGTTTCCCTTCGCGCGTCCGTGAGATTCTCTCATCCCCGCGACGTCAGGAAGCCGCGTTGAATTTGCACGGCAGCCGCACGCCAGTCCCTTTCAGGATCCGTTGGTCAGCCATAAAACGACGTTCACGTAGAACCGCGGTGAACACACGCGCGGAACGGACCGCGACGTCGTGTAATCGGTCGGTTAAGGGGGGTAACCGCGGCGCGGGATCGAAAAAATTGAAAAGTTTGCTCGCCAGCCAGAGCCAGTGGTAAATTCGAAAGAAATAAAATTCGTCGAGCAAACATCGGAGGAACTTAATTCTTGAGTAGCATCGGTTTCAGTGCAAAATCCGATGAAAAAGCAAGTCTGGGACCTCTGGTTGTCAATTGCGTTCCCGTGGGCCACGTAGGTGGGCTCGCAGGATAGGAGTCGGCAGCGTCCTATCGCCATATCGGTTCTTACGAGCTCACGGATATCGACGAATAGGGGTCCGGTGAGGCCGGGAGACCGAGGTGTGGACAGGATCCGATCTACATGAGAATACGATGGGCCCCCATAACGAGAGAACGTGTAACGCCCACGCGTTCGCTCTGGTATCCGTACTTCTACACGCGGCTCATACACGATCACCTTCGCCGTCTGCTCTTCCTCCTCCTCCGGGCCGCGCCGCGTTCTTCTCGTACAGGGAACGATGATGAAGAGCAACCTCCGCTCGGGGAGATCCATTCTAACGAACGCTGCCCGCTGAATTTATGTCGCCGTTTATCAACCGTCCGATGAAAACGTAAGCCTCTACGAATAGGGGGAGGCCGCCGGTGCCCCGAGATTCCGACGAGAAAGCTGTTGATACCTCTGTATTCTGCCGTTGTGTTATTATTCCTGGAACACCGGGCCAGTAACTCGGTAGCCGTCTTACGGGTTCGGAGCGTTCCTGCTTCTCTACCGGTCTATGCGGTTTCGAGGGATCGCGGAACGAAATGCAAACGTGCATTCGACTACTCAAACGGTAGACGTAACGATTTTGATCCTTTTACCATCGATCGTTGTTTCGTTTCGTTGTAAAATTTCTGTCTGTACTTGAGAATCTTTAATTTTTGTTGATACATTCGTAACGTTTCGACGCACCAATATCCCACAACATTGCGGCCACGCGTTTCCATCATGCATAAATCGCGTAATAACAAAGCCGGTAAATTAGTCCGGACGTCGAATGGACATCAATAACAGGGCTAAGGGGCATTAAGCGTACCCTCTTCGCTCGCTTTTATCGTGAATTACACCGTTCAGGTAGATAAACTATAGCGAATGGGTAAGTGCAACGTAGTGTAATAAGCAGCGAGTTCCAAGCTTTTCTTGGTCGAATGCAAAATGAAGATGTACGAAGTGGAAGAGGACTAAAGTGGCTACCGAGCGAACGGAGCAGCTCGTACTGCCAGAGTTTTCTAATAGCTTAAACTTCGCGCGGTTACCGCCGCTATGGAGTAACGACTATCGTCCGTAGTTATGTGCCCGACCGCGAAGAGAAATTGAAAACCACGTGTTTTCGCGCCGCTATAGTAGCCGTGGTAACGTGACAACCTGACAGAAGATCCACGATCACAAACAATTTTGAATCGCATCTACCGTTTGAAAAACTTTTTGATACAAAATAATAATTAGTTTTCGAAGCCTGTAGATCACGATATCGATCGTATTTTAGTCTTTTAAGTAATTTGCGATTGCGTATAATTTGCGTTCCTTAAAAGACATTTCAAGGAGCGATCTCGAAGAAGACGTTTATTTTTCTGTTAGCAAAGGTTAGGTAAAAACGGCGGATGCGAGCAATAAACAAACTTCTCAGTGCCTGAAGGAGCCGTCCACACCTGTGTGCCTCGAATCCCTTGTTCAGCTGGCTTTAGTAATCATCGACTAATTGCACGCGCCTTCCTGGCGCTAACGATTAATGTAGTAGCAGAGCCTTACGCGCAAACATTTGGAGGCTGGTGTAGTTACATACCTGCTCGTCGACGGAGGCATAGAAGCCGTTCCACGGGTTTCCATCTATTCATCCCTCTACACCACGATCGTGTGTACACCATCATCACGATGATGTTGCGTAATTACAGCTTACACCGTCTAAGCAAACTAATGAGTAACGCGGAATGATATTCGATCCTGGCCGGGGCGCGAGGCATATCGTGGATATCTTGGAAGCAAGAAGATGGAAATTGTTGCTTCGCGTGCTCCAACGGGTTTCGTGAAAACCTACAATGAATTTTACTCTCGTAAACTGACGGAAGCCTCGATTTTATACGCTTAAAAATATTGAGATCGGTACGAACGACAGTTGTTCGCAATAATTCCCGATTGTATAAAAGCGAAACGTTTAGGAATCTGGCTTAGCTGCGAGCAGAGTTTCGTTGCTCGAAATCGCCGCGTTTCGTCGTTGGGAAACACGCGGCTGGAACGTCGTGGGCCCAACGGGGATCGGTCCCTCGCCGTGAAATTATGAAAAAAAACGCGTACTACATCTTCATCAATTAGCGATGCCGGGCGACCGGTCGAAAGCGACGTGTAGGAAGCTCGGAATCCATTGTACCTGGAATCGACGTCCCCCGGTTCGACGATCAGCTCCCGATTCAGCGTCGCGTATCGAGCGGCACGGCGACCGAGGGAGGCGGGGAACGCTCCCAGGGGAAACTTGGACGACGCCGGGAATGCGATTTGATTCCTTTAGCATCCAGAGCCAGCCCCCCCGGACTGGCGATTTCATTTCTCGAAAGACCGCGTATGACCTTCAAAGGAGAGTTCAGACCGGCCGATTCTGGAAACCAGGAGGTCCGGACGCCGGGGACACTTGTACCGAGTAAAAAAGTTTTCTCGCCAATTAGAACCGCGATTTGTCGAAGACTCGTCGTGCGAAAATTGCTCTGCGACTTGGTCTCGGCGCGGAACGCGAGGCTCGCTCGTTAAATCCCACAGTGATTAGAAATCCCGAAGACCTGGTCAAAGTATTAATCTAATTCGAGAACGTTTATTTCCGTGCACACGGAGATTTCACGCAGAAGAATGTAAATGCACTATTTTTAGATTGTTTTACCTCGTGGGAACATTCAGAAACGGTAAAGAGTACTCTTGCAAGGATCTGTTGTGTATTCAGAGCGTTCAAACTAGATTAGACGTTAATTGCTAAACGATTCTTCGCCCTTTGTTTCCACCTCGACGTTTCTCGTTGCCCGGACCGTGTGCAAGCCACTCAGCGATCGGAAAACGATCGTACGCGTTTAATTACCGCTTTCGATAATTGTGGTTTTTATCAATGCGCTGTCAATGATTGCGTTCCACTAGCGATTCGTTTCTGCTGAAACTTTTTATCCGGTCGCTGCTCGGGGACTCGTTAGGTCCTCGTTTGTCCATCAATAACATATTTTTCTACATTCCGCGAGAGTACAATCGATTTTATGGTAGCAATTTTCATTGTACGTTGTTCAATCCTGATCGTTTGCGATTGCGTCGAAAGGATCCCACAACGAAACCGCCGGATAATCGCACGGAACGTTTAATCTAGATCCGTTCGACTTTCGATACCGTGCAAAAAACCGCAAGACAGTGGCTCGCTGTTAATTCGACCGCGATTACCAAATCGATCGGTTTGATTCCATTTCTGTCTTGTTTAACGAACGCTGGGCACAAAGAAAGTTTTGCCACAGCGATCAAGATATCGTTAAAAATCAACAAAAAATCTAAAAAGTTACACGATAGAAGGAATATACGTACACGGAAAAATAAATTTTAATAGACGCTCCAATTTTAGCGTGATCGTAAAATAGTTACAAACAGATTGTTTGCAGCCCGTGTACGTATTTGTTGAGACAGAAGACCGAAAGGGGCCGGTTAAGTGTTAATAAACATGTTGTTCGGAATAAACGTTAGGGGAAAGGGAACAGGATAGCCTGGGAGAAAGCATCCCGAAGCAATCGCCGTGTTTTACGCTCGGCAGTTCCTCTCTAAACACGAAAGAGAAAAAAACAGAGGGAGAAAGCGCGGGTCGTATCGGGCACAGTATTCTCTCGAGTGGTCGATCGGTACCGGCGAACAATTATCTTAATACCACGAGCAGCTCTAACGAATAGCGGTGCTTTTTGCCGCGACGAAATAAGGAGGCGATGAAACGCCGAGACAGAAGTCGTCTCCACCTTGCGAAGCCTGGCCATCAACCCCCACCTCCGATTCTATCCTTTCTCTGCGGTATCATCCACTTTACTTTCAGGTCCTGATGAACCGCGCCACTACGTGAGGCTTGTTACCTCGCCACCGCTATGAAAGAGATGCAAGAACAATCAAGACAGGCGGAAAAGCTCATCAACGGGTAACGAGGAGTAGGGGTATAGAGATTAGGATCGACTCGGAGGCAGTTCCGGCGGAAAAAATGCCCGGGCTCGGGATGATTTATGCGCCCAACGTTCGATTAGCGTGAAAAAGGACGTTACATATAATAAACAAAAAATAAGTATGATTGCTTGCGCGTTTCTGTAACCTCTTCGTTTTATTTTCTTCGAGATAAACAAAAGTTAAAACTGGCGTTGACTCGCGCCATCTATCAATCTTACGAAGATGCGTTATATTACGGAGAAACATGGTATTGAATATTAATCGCAAGGTTGTTGGTTATCTCCGCGTTTCAAGTGGTTCGAAAAATATACGCGTGGTAGGAAGGAGCATCGATTCGATCTTAATTATACAACCGTGATTCGAATACATCTGGAGTGTTCCGCTGGTTTTGGAGTAATTAATCGTTCGAAATTTATTTAGTTTTTCTATCTCGAAATTTCTTTTCGAGATATTTATTTTTCTGTATGAACCGTGTTAAAGGTGGCGAATAACACAGGATGCCCGGGAATGCGTTTAATACGCTACAATCGAATTTAAACACCAGTCGAGTGAAAAAGTAACGGGAACATCGCAATGGGGAACGGAAAAGGTGATCAACGCACCTGTAATTGTCTCCACTCCCGGAATCGTACCACTAGAATTACATAAAAGCATCAAGCAACTGGACAAGAACATGCGCCTGGAAGTGCATACGGTTGTATCACACTCAATTGGGTGTTCAAGATTACCGACTTCAGTTTCAATCACGAACTATGCTTTGGCGAATAAAGACGTTGAACGAATAAAACGATTAAAAGAACAACGCATCGATGACCTCTGGCGGACATTTAATTTTCGTCCAACTATAATTGTCACGGAACGGAAGCTTCAAAGGCAGTCGGAGGGATTGACTTACGATAGGCAATCCATCGTGGCAAGCAGTATAATGTTTGATCGTAATTGAGGAACGGAGTATCCATTTCGTTAGCGACTACCGTTCGGCTCGATTGGTTATCGAGAATCGATCAGGAAGGCTTCCGGTTGTCGGATGTTCGCAGTCATAGAAATATCTCTCCTTGCCTCTTCGCTGAAAGATACGACGTTGATTGCTCGTCGTAGAGGACCTCGCGGATGAACCGTGCGAGTCGACGACCTCGAGGGTGCTCGACCCTACGGAGGACGAGGAGCAAAAGGGAAAAAATGATGGAGAGGCGAGAAGAGGAGAGAAGGACTATCGAAGAAAAGTGGATTTCCAATGGATGACGCGATCCTTTACAGCGAACGTGTTTCTTTGTCATTTATTCCCTCTACAACAGAAGCGTAAAAGATACAAATTTCCCTAAATGCAAGGTCCACCGCGAAAAAGTAGGAAAGGGCTAACGGGAACGTTCGGAATCAGTGAAGGGAACGGAGGCGACGGAACGCACGGTCCTCGTGGTTCGTCGAACTATAAAAAATATAATTGAGGTGCGATCAACACCCGGTGTAAATCACCGTGGCGCGCACAAAGCGAAATTTTGTTCATCGCCGTGACTACGACCGAAAGGAATTTTAATTGCTCTTCAATTATCCTCCTTTCTTCGACCCGCCCCGTAACCAGCGAATAGAGATTCACCAGTTAACGTGCCCCTGAAAACGAGCAAAATCGTATCAGAAGGTATGCAAATACCGTCGTAACAACACCTTAACCCCTTGACATACGATTTAATTTCAAATAATTTTTCAAACGTGTACTATTTAATTTTGTTTAAATTTGTTTTACGAATGCCTCATGAATGTAAAAATATGTTGATTTTAATACATAAGACTTGATGACGAGTAAGTAGCCTCATGATTGTAAAACTTCATGAACTCACCAATAACTTGTAACGAGTCAGACTCGTCACTTGTATGGCAAGGGGTTCGATTAAACGCATAGGGTATGAATTAGCGCCAACTTTTTGTACATTCGTCGTGGTATCTAATGCAGAGAAAGCCCCAACTGTTAGAGAAAAATTTCAATAATAGATAAATGGATATTTCACTTCTTTTGGGTGTACCACGGTGTTTTATCGTCCACGACGAGACGTCGAAGTCGCGAGACAGCCATCGATGGACGTTCGCGTCGATTTTCACGCGAGGCAAGCCATCGGGGACGAAGGAATCCGGGAACACGTTGTCGTGCCTACTTCAGTGAGCAGAGAGGATCCTCTTGCCCTCTCCCCCCGCGTGTCACCCGGCCCAATAAAGTTCCCTCCTCGGGGCAGATAGGAGCGGACTTTTTAGATAGGAGGGACATCGTAAAAATTAGGAGGACCGCAAAGGCGCCGATCGGCCGGACGAATCAACTCTTCACGTTTTTATTTATTTACGAGCAGTCGAGAAGAGGAGAGAGACGAGACGCCAGCGCGTCAGATAAAACGCCGTGGCGAGGGCCGGTCAGTTTAGTGGCGTGTTCGACGAAGCCGAGGGAAGGCAGTTCGTTCCCCCAGTCAGTGCCTTTACTCAAGGTGAATTTGTCGATAACGTCCCACGCCTACCCGTCCGAATAATTAATCACCTGTTCCCGATGAACTGACGTACCGTTAGAGATGCCTGCCCTCGGGATACGTTGATCTTCTAGCGGGTGAAAAACAATTTTAGGAACATAATGATCGCGCAACATCAAAGAAACAATGAGGGCCCCGTAACCTGGAGATCGCTTATCGCGGATCGATGAACGCGAACGTAAGCCCGCCCCGCGTCTCGCGAAACAGCTAATTCACGTCGCGACTCGCGAATAAATTGCAATTATGATAAATGTCCCCGTTAGCGAAACGTTTCGGTTTCATTTATTAGAAAGTAATCGATGTTTACCGGAAGATGATTACACATTTATAGAATATTTCGTTTTGTGAGTTTTGGCCAGTTTTATTCGATTTCAGCCAACCGTGCGCCGATATTATTTACAGCTGTAATTAGCCGAATTGTGTTTCCAATAACAAGTAGCGCGTTTTAGGGTGCTTTAAAATCGAGCACAATGTAAAACCAGCCAGGCAATTTATGTGTCAAACGATTCCCTCTCCTTCGTTTTATTGGCCCGTAAAGGGTAGAAGTTTCGTCCGGCGCGTTTCAGAGGCTTCCCTTAGAATGCCAGGCTCGTAGGACCGCGTTCGAAAAATGAAGTAGGCGTGTGAACGAGAGAATCAGCTACGCGAAGAAGAAGAGGACAAAGAAGAAGATGAAGAGTAGGAGTAAAATAGGGATGAGGGGGGTGTGTCCGTGCGGCGGCTACCTGCAAAACCACTCTCGGACCAGCTATATATCGCGAGTCCCTCCCCCGCGCGGTATCGCTTTAATTTTAAATTAAAATTCATGAACGGGTTATTACCTTTTTACCGGATCGAGTTACGCGCTTCTTCTCTTCGGCGTCTATGCGCGCACCGCCTCAAGGACGTTCGTTTAACGCCACCTTCGTACGTACTCGTGAATACGCAAACACGCGTTATCCCTTTCCACGTATGGCCGAGCGAGACTGGTTTCGCTCTTTGCTCCAAAATTGAAAAATGTTTAATAATATGGTAATCGCTGGGAATGGGGCGCACCTTGATCGCAACGTCCTTCGAATATTTTGTCAAAGTCAACTTTCTGGACCTCCGTACGCGCGTGAAACCGGACAAATATTTTTGGACAGCTTTTTTTAATCTTTTTCATAACTTGAGATTTAATAATAGAATTTCTAAGATCGAAAGGACTTTTGCGGAAGCGACGACAATGCAGAACGTAGGCCACGAGTAATCCCGCGTAGGTTCGCGCAAAGCTGCTTACACCGAATTAGGGTAAACCCCTTTATTTTGTTTCCTATTGTACGCCGAGGACACAGAGACGATATCGCCTCTCGTTATCCCCGATTCTCGATCGTCGGCCGTGTTTACAGGCTCAGCCACGGTCGAGAGAGGTTCGCGTGTTGCTCGAGTTTCATTACGGGGCCCAAATGAATCTCTGAGACGCGGCCCTAATTAATGACGCGGTACGCCTCGTCCCGACGAACGCGAACCAACGGTCTTGCTCGTGAGTCATCGGGAATGAGATTTACGGTGGTTCGGCAGCGCTAATAGAAATCCCGAAAATTTTCTGCTCAGTCATCTTTCGTCCGTTGTACGCGGTGTTACCACGAACGTTGTGTGTTTTGTGTTTCGAACGGTAGTGTTTTCCTAAGTGGAAGACGCGATCCTTAACGGGGGTAGTTTACGATCCAAAGTCTCTTCGCGATAGAAGCTTTTAAAACTTTCCTACGTTTCCTTGCTACGAATAATTTGAATAATAAATATTTCAATCGATCGTTAATTTGCTGAGGAATTTTATGATCACAGTGTACATCCCGGGGACCGTTATAGTTTGCATCGCGTCGTGTGCCAGGAAGTCTGCGTGCAAAAACGGAGGGAACCGAGTGTTGGATGAATGAAAAGGAGGCTCGTTCAACGCCGGTGTTCGACCGGCACGTTCGACTCGTTCTCCTTTAGACTTTTCTGCTGGTAATTGCCGGCTAGTTCCAATAATATCCGCGATAATGCCGGGGTTTGCTAAACGCCAGTTAAGAGGGCCGGTGCTCGCGCTAGAAACGTCCTTGGTATTCGAAGAAGCACGGTTGCCACGGCAGGAATAATCATTTCGAAACAGAGACCAAGGCTGTCGCGGAAATGTCGTCGTTCGTTCGACGAAGGTGGCTGTTATCCTGAAAGAGAAAAGGAGTAATCGTTCCCTGCTTAGCCTTCGATTTGAAAATCGTGACCAACGATGGCTGACGTCCGTCAAACTCGATCTCGTTCCGTCGTTTCCATGCTTAAAGTGTAATTGGGATTAATTTCAGATTTTAATGCAAAGTTACCGAGCATATTTCCTACGCTGTAATATTTTTTAATTTTCGAAACACGATGTCCGTTTGCAATTGAGATTCTCGTTTAATGGGAGGGGTAAATAGTACGACAGTTTAATGGAAGCATAGATTTGCGTCGGAGAGACGTGGTAGTACTAAAACGATGTTGCAAAACCAGATTGAAAGTCAGGCAAAGCGTCGGAATTGCGACAGTGTCGTAGGAGTTGGTTATAGCACAGCCTTCTAAGAAGTTTGGATAGGGAAGGAGGTCGACCGATAGGACGAAAAGAATTAGGAGTTGGAAAAAACCGTATATGTTGGGAAACGAACCTGAGTTTGTAGATGTTTATACGTAACAAAGGATCCGAGGCAGTAGGTTCCAAACGTTTTGGAAAGCTAAAAGGACCCCTACAATAAAAATCTGTACGCCCAAGATGAGTGGCAGGTTTAGAATTGTGCGAGAAAAATAAACGTCAGACGGTAGACTTATATAAATTGAAAAATAAATTTTAATAAACACAAGCTTCCAAATTGTACGTACCCATCCTGATGTAAGAAACTGTGAACTAATAATTTCAAATGAAATTTAAAAAATGACAAAGCGTATGCGATTTCAGAGTTACGGATTTGTTATTGGCGTGCTTGTCGATAGTGGAGGGGCAACTGGACGAAACAAACAGCGTGCACGTCCATCGTGTCCGCATAATACGGATGCCAGAAAGTGAAACCGTCCGATCGCGAAGAAGGGAGAACGAGGGCCGCGAAAACTCGTTCTTGTATCGACGGTTAAGCGTGTCTAGGAGTGCGTGGGCGCGCGTAACGCGCGTACCAAGGGAGGCAAAACGCAGCCGGTCGTTTTCAGATATAATGAGTGCCACTTAGACGGCGTGGGTGGTTTGAAAATGCCTCGAACAGCCGATACGGCCGCCACGGACTGTAATTCGAGCCTCGGTCAGGTGCACCGGCTCGATTACCTTAATTCTCGAAACTCGTTCTCATCTCGATTTACGAGGCCTCCGCCGCGGAGGAAGGCATTACCTGCTCCTTTGAAACACGAGCAGAGTATCCCCTTCTTTTTGGCGCTACGTCGCGTTCAAAATTTGTCGCCAAAGGTCTTCGTGCGAAGGAGGTCACGAGAGTCTTACGTTGGATACAGGTTCTTTCGGTTTCCGGCGTTACAGGCTTAACAATGCGCACAAAATTGTGATTTATTCCATCGAGCGTTTCTTAAACTACCCCAAAACACCTAATACTTTGACAGCCGTTGTCGCGAGTACGTAAGTTCACTATTTTAATCACCGTAAATCAGCTCTTTAACTTATTAGCATCGACGTATGCTTCATTTTAGTCTACAATGTAAATATCAGAAGTTGTCTCAAGCTATTCAACAATTTTCTGCGGCCATCAAAGTGTTAAGTATTCAAGAGTTACTAGTGTTTTCTATAAAAAGGTAAAAGGGTGATCTTACTAACGGGATCAGAAAATAAAACGTCGCGGTTTTGTTACGCGAGGCAAAATCTCAAATTAAGTAGCCTATAGGAGCAGTAATTTTGAAACTTTTTACAACGTGGACCACTCGAACAACGCGTATAACTCACAGGGCCTAACTCCTCCCATAACCCCCACCCCTTTGACGACGGGTAATATTTTACCGTCAGGAGTAACAAATGCCTCCCCCTAATTGTAAAATTGTGAATTAGAGAACTTCGCGTTTACCGTCGTCCCATATAGATTCTAATTAAGAATCGAGTTTTTTATTTTACGCATAATATCGATAAAAAACGTTTGTCAAAAGTAAAACGAAACTAAAATTGAAAGCTCGTAAATGCATTTATTAATATTAATATTTCTCAGGTAGACAACATTATGCGTAACTCCAATCATCTAAATCAGTCCGAAGGTAATTACGTACGAAAGCATTAATTGCCATTCGGTTCGGAGCGACTTGAATTTCGGTAGGCGGTGTTGGACGGTTATATTTATATCTAGCCCTGCACGCCATATTTTATTCGATCCAACGATTCGTATTGTATACGACTACGCGCCATAAAAGTGCACTTTTATTATTTTTTCTCGACGGTTGTTATCGAAACGAATTTATTTCGTTTAACCGGCCATTAAATTAAATACGCCAACGTGTCGGATAAAACTTGTCGCAATATCGATCGCGAGGATACGCGAAAAACGGTCTCGCGAATAAGTCAACGTAGCGAGTACGAAAATGATTAACGAGAGAGGAAAAATTGCGACCGCGCGGTAACCTAACCCAGAAACTCGTTTCGCGGAGACACGCCCTAATTTACGGGAGGAAAAACGCGTAATAACGGTCGGCAAGAATCGAAAACTCTGCTGGAACCGTTTCAGCTAATTCTTTGGGAAGTCACGTAGGCGGGTCGAAAACAATTTTCCGATAGATTCGTTCCGATCGAGCGGCTCGCGAATTCGCGTAACAAGCCCTGAATAGAAACGAACGAAAGAAAAATGGCAGTCTCGTAACGACTCTCCCCTCGTTCCGCGTAGTGACATTAACTGCGTAGTAGATTAACCATGGGGAAATAAGCGCCGTACGCTTGGCTCCGGATTAATCCATACGTGCACGCTCCTACGAGCATGGTCGGGGGATCGTCCCGGTCCGGTGGAAGGCTAGGAGAGAGAGCTTGTTAAAACTTTAGTTAATCACGGCCTGGACATCGGTCACACGTTGTCGTACTTAATTCGCGATGCCCCGTTGCTCGTCCTCTCTCCTCTCCGGAGCTTCATCTCCGTCTCTATCGTCCACGGGAGCTCGCCTCGTACCCCTTTCCGTTCCATGGGCATCCTACATAGATGTATCTCGGTCTTCGTATCGCGGAGCTGAAAACTCAATTACAGCTTAATGAATTGGCGCGGACTGGACACGGGGAGAGGAACAGGGACCCCGAAGAAGGGTCCAGCGCGAGGCGAGTTCGACTCCGTCTCTTTCCCTCGGACGGCATCTCGTTCATCGCGACGGCATCGGCTGGTAACGAGCCTGGCCGCGCAACTTGCACGTACGTTGCATCGGAGATACCAGATACGAGATAGTAAGATCTCGAGAATCGATTTTCCCTTAGCGGCTCCAAGATCGGTCCGCGAGGGATCGACGCGCACGCGGTATCGATCGCGCGCGATCATCGCCTCACCGCATCGAACGATCCATCGGGGAATCTATCTCTGGACGCGAGAGACCATCCAGGGGGATCGAGAGGAGTCCAGGACGGCGAATCAAAGCAAGCACATTTCTTCTTTTACGAGATGGAAGTCATATGAAATCAATAATAAAAAAGCTATTTATAAATATCGACGTATAATAATTTTGGCTCGCACGACAGAGAAACGTCTACTTAATATGTGTATAATGGCAGCTGCACTGGTTGCATATTCTTTCGTTTTCATAGAGGAATATCGGAGGTTTCTTACAATTTGCAGATACATGCATTATTATTACATATTACGTTACAGTGCAATCGCGTCGCGTTTGCCTTTGTCGTAGATGCTTTTGGACGCGAATCACGGGCTTCGTGGCTTGCATGAAAAGAGGCGAAGATCAGATTACCGGGCATTGAGTACAAATGGGATTGTATGACCGAATGTAGTAAATCGTTTCATTAAATTATACGTGCGTAGCATTCGAGAGTCTGTGGGCGTGGTGAGTCTCAAGCGTGAATTTAGTGTGGCAGTCGAATTAAGTATTGCCAGCAGCATCGTTGACTGCGATTCTTGTCTTCCCTAATCGTATGCAAGGGAAATTCGGATAATTTTCTAATACCAAGAACTCTTTTTGAAATATTGTTCTATATAATTCTATCATGACTCATGTGTTGCGCAAACGTCTCAATTAATTACTCCTAGGACGAGGGAATAATTTGTGGTTCCGGCGCAAGAGGGGAGGCGATATTAATTACGCCGACGCGAGGAATATATTCAGTCGTGCACAGAATTGTAAGAACTAACAGTCAGTCATAAATAGTCGGTGAACGGTGAACCATAATTGATCAAGCATGTCACGGTACCTCCGTCATCGTTAACACGCTTATGACACACCGTGAATTGCACGGATTCAGACACTTATTCTTTACAATATTTACAACTAGTAATAAACGTATGTTGTCGAGTACGAAAATTAATTCAGTCGTCGAAGTGTAGACGCGCGTAACGAGTAGCTTCTAACGCGAGAATTATCGAAATTGTTCGAGCGTATAATTGAATAATAATAACGAACAGAGAACGTTCGTAGGACGCTTAATTCGATGGTCAGATTTCTCTATCGAAATCGATCGCATTGAAGATCTCTAAATCATCCGAACACAATCGATAAAAGCGACAGGCTGTAATATATGGTCGTCATGAAAGAACAAGTTTCTCAATTCGAGCTCACGGGCTGAAACTCGCGACGTTAGGGTATCTGGGATCAGGTTTAGCATTTCCCAGCGTTGACAGCGTGTTCACCCTCCCCGGTAGTTAAAAAAAAGGAACGGTAGTTCTATAAACCACCTCTGTTATCTTTATTGTTCGAAACATTGGCTCGAGATTAGCGTATAGCGTAACTTGGCAAGGCTCGTAGAATGAATTACAAAATAATAATTTAACGATCCGCAATAAACGAATTGTTATGGCCAGGATATTTATAGACGAACGATATCTCGACTGCATTGGATTCCAGAGTAAACTAGCGACATAAACACTATTTTTGCACCTCCCATTAACGTAATGGCCGATTAATCGTTTAGAAACTTCTTGGTGTCTCGCTAGAATGGATATTTCGATTAGTATCGACTGAAAGATTCGGTAACTTCGACGACGCGTAGAGCAGGCGTTCCGGCTGGTAACTTCAACGCCAGGCACGAAGTATAACCCGATCGTTGCTCCTTCAGTTACAAAATAGTCGCCATCTTGCAACGAAACGCATACGTTATCGGTAATAGTTTCGAATATATTCGATAGAATCGATTTAAACAGGACACGACAAACGTTCCCCACTTTTTCGCTGTACACACTAATATTAGAATTGATACTACATCTTTCCCCAAAACCTAGATCGACGCAAAGCCAATCGTTCCCATATTCGACAACAGTTTGAGGTCGTAAAAAGAAACTTTGGGCAAATATTTCACCTCGTATTACGGTTTCATTACAATTATTGCTTAAGTGGGCCGCCGTTACCCACGTTTACCCTAATTTGTACATCTGGTAAGTCGAGTCAGGCCCGTGAGAACATCGTCGAGCATGTTCATCGCGGTGTTCGTACGCCGGCTGACCCGGCTGCAGACTTTCGAACGTATCCGAACAAAAATACGAGATACCTGTGCGCCGAAAACCGACAAATTTCGGGGGATGGTGCCCGCGAAATTGCCGGTAACTACACTCCGCGAGGAACGATCGTGGAAAGAAAAGTTATGCGCGAGAGGATAAAAAAGAGGCGCAGCTGGTTTCCTCTGAGCTGGCACGAAGAAGCTTCCTGTTGCTTGCTCCCCCTACCCTCCTTCTACGTTCTCGACAACTCTCTCACCTGGGGATTTATTTTTCGGCGAAGTGAAATTAAGTTTTATATCCGGAGGCTGTAACGAGGCTGCCTCGTCGGTGGCCGCACGAACGGGTCGCGAAACTACCGTGCGATGATGATGACTCGCGCCGCGTAAACCGGCGATTTTCAGCTTCCTCGCGACGCGTAATCCGAGTGAACGAACCGGACGATAAAAACGCATTCGGGTTAAATTCACTCTCCGCGGTTAATTAATGAACGAATATAAATCCCGCGATAACACGACTTCTTCGACTGCTTTATCTCGGACGTTGCCCGGAGATATCGATGTAATTAACGTATCGACGCTATCATCGCGTCATCGTCACAAATTTCCGGTGTTACGTGAGCCCAAAAATTTTCTGATCTTTCGCGATAGACGGTCTCGAACGTCGCTTTAGAATTTTTACTACGTATCGTTTCGGACAAAAAGCGATCACCTTTACTAATTAATTTTTTATACACATGTTTCACTTGCTGCAAAACTATTATAAAAACTTATTGGAAATTTTATGCTGTTTTGACTAGTGACATATTGGTCTATTTATTAACCAACTGACCCTATAGCATATCGAGAGTGCCACTGTGAAAACTTCCATGAAAGTTCCAATGATCGTCGAATTTATTGGGCAAATGTTTCAGTGAAGCGAGAAACCAGTCTTTAAGGGATCAATTAAAGAAACTAATGACGAAGAAAATGTATACTTACTTCTTATCGCGGTTGTTCCAGTTGGACGCGGGCCGCGATAAAAGCTTGAATTTACAGGTCCGGCTGGACGAAAGGCTAGTCAAGGACGAGAGTGATTTCTAAGAGATTATAAGCTTGTCCAGGGAACTATAGGCGTTTATTGCAAGCGCGTTAAAGGTTCGTGGCCATCGCGTGGGCGGCCACCGATAGAGTCTACATGCTTCTCGGCATGTGCAAGCCAGACTTCGTGGTTGCTCGACTTTTTCGATTAGCCTCCTTCCTTCCCCCTTCTTCCTCTCCGTCTTTTTTACCTTCGTTCTCGTTGTTTTTTCTTCCTGCTCGCGGGGGAACGATGCCTGCTGCGCGTGGGAGGAACGTACGAGAGGGTCTGCTCCGGAGAGTCGAATTTTAATAGCCTCTGCACACCTTCGGAACCCTTCTCGAGGTCGATCATGGCCTCGCTTTCGTTCGACCGAGACTTTAATCCTGCTTGACCGCGAAAACGGAGCTTCTGGTTCATATCTGTCGCGGTCAGGCGAATTTTAATAAACTTAATTCCGTCTACGTTTCGTTCGTAAATTAATAAGTTTTATTTCGCCAGCATCGGAAGATTCCTTGCACTTTGCAATTTTTCGAGACGTCGTATTCCTAGCAATTAGAAAAACACGTTTTATAAATCTGAATCGTAAGTTACTTATCGTTGAAAGTTGGCGTACGATATCGGCGAAGCGAATCGCTGAAACGCATCAGATAAGGCTGATTTATAACGATGCCACGGATAGGTAATGCCAAATATTGAAATTGCTTCACTTAAATGCATTCACGACTCTACGCGAACGAACAGAGCCTGTCGTACACGGAGCCGCTCTATGAATATTGAAACAGCAATTTCGTGATTCTACCATGAAATTTATTTAAATGTCATTCTTGCCAGATCCGACCCCTGGTCTACGCCAAAGACCTTCGATCTAAATTCGTGAAACGATTGACAAAAATTTCTTCGACGACGATCGTATCGATTCGATCGAGCCGTCGAGTAGGAAAATATCGTAGGCGTATTCTTTCCAGAGTGGCTATTACAGTAGTTCCGCGTCGCTAGTAGCGAAACGCTCGCGAGCGGAATCGATTAACGTCGAGTTCAAGGCACTCGAAAAATTTATGCACGCCCGTCCTCCTACACCTCCCGAATGGCGAAGTGGAGCATCGACTGCGACCGACGTATGAATATGCAACACGCATCTATAGAGCCCGTCGAGGACCGTATAAAGGCGCGCTTACACGTGTGGTCCGGTGACGAATGCGTGCAGGTACATCGGTAAGCACATGTGTAAACCGTGCGTGCTTTACACGTGCGTGCCGAGGGTGGGGCACGTGGGTGACTTTCCGTTCCACCCACACGTCACGTTCGCTGCTCGCGTCGTGAATGGCAATAAATAACAGCGAACTCCTCGCGCGAGCGATCCCTCGACTGTCGTTCAAGAAATTGAAGCTTCTTAATTAGCTTGGGATCGTTGCGCCGACTCACGCGTTTCACGGCATAAGAATTCGATGAATATTTAAACGCCGCCGAGTCCCCCGGTGACATTATCGCGAACGAACGCCGGAGACTGGCAGAAATTTCATCTTGATTAACGTTTCGAATAATTATCCTCTATTCGATTCTACCTCCAGATAAATTGCTCGTCGAGATAGATGCACTTTCGACGATGTCGCCGTATTTCAACCTATTCGATTTCTCTGCTATACGACAACGATCAAGTGTGTGTTTTTCTAATAATTTCTCCAATAACACAAGAAAAAAAATTCTAATATTATCCACGTGTAACTCCTGCAAATTTCAACAAAATATATTAGTTACAAAAATACTTATCACGTGATATAGGAAAGTTTTAATAAAAATGCCTCGTCGTTAATGTGTTAATGGAATTTAAGCAAAATAACGAACAGATTTCAATCCAGTAAATTGATCGATGAGCTTCTTCGTGGTAATGGAGCAAGACAGAACGTATTACGAAATATTAAAAAGCAATATGGAGTAAGGGAACAATACGGGGCTAATAAGGAGTGCATCAGAGCAGAGAATGGTGGTTGATCAAAAACGGTCTTCGCAACGAAGATCGAAAGTCACGGAAGAAAGGAGAAGTTAGGGCGAAGAAAGGAGGAGAGGCATACGCGCCGGCTGACAATGGGACCGCAAGAATAAAGAGGATAGGGAGGGTATATCTGCTCGAACAACGACAATGCCCGTGCTCTTTTATGCGTCTTGCGTTGGCGATCCTCTTGTTCGCATAAACTGCATCGAACCAGATAGGCCCCGATGGCCGAACCCTCGATTAAAACTATCGATCGATACCTCGTCGCGCATTCTCTCTCTAAACCCCGTGATACTTGCGATACACGCAGTTTACGCACCATTTTAATATTCGGTGGGCATAGTCTTTTAGAAATTACTTTTTTCAAGAACTCTTCCATTCTTTAATCGTTTTTTAAATCCTTGATTGTAACTCTTTGTTATTGTGTCGTATGTATAATAGCTATGTTTTATTATACATATATTTACAATAGTATTTCATTCTAGGGACCCCTGTTACAAAACTTTTAGTTTTTTTTTAACCTTCTCAAATATAAATACTAGTGCAACGGGTTAATCTATGGTTCGTTTGATTTGTAACAAAATTTTCCATAGATAGAAAATTAATGTTTGCAGTGAGGGGGCGCAATGGCTGCCTTCTACCCTCCTCGACGATTTCCTCGATCCTAAACTATCGATACCACGTTTTCTAACCCTCGTTGATACCTGTCCTGTTTTGTGTATTTCGCAGAAGCGCTCGAAAGATCGTTGGATCGAAGCGGACGTGCCTCGTTCGCGAAATCACGAAACGAATCGACGGGCCCGGAGAAACGAGTTTTTACGGCCGCGAGTGAATCGTCGAACGAAACCGCGACATACCGTTAATTATTATTAATGAAATACGTCGAGTGGCGAGCACGAGGGGCCACGACGGAGAGTGAAATTGCAGCATTAAAGCCTCGCCTCGCGTCTGTAATTAAATTACGGGTTTTTGTCAGCGGGATGAGTCAGCCTTTACTCTCGCGAACGGTTCGTGATTCAACTGGCGACTCGCGTTATGTCACGCGAGGGAGCGCCGGATTTATACACGAATCGTCGTCGTCGTCGTCGGCGTCGTCGTTCGGTCGGTCGGTGCTTTTATCGCGGCGCGTTCAGGTTTTCAGGGTTGTTGAATCGCTTTCAGTTATCTAAATTGCATCGGAATCGATGTCGATGCCCACGGTTTCCACTACGCCGTCATAAACCAACACCTGTTGATACCGGACGCGTGTGCGGGGTGGTCTCTCGAGCGTTCTCGTTCCGCTCGCGAGCCAAAAACTTTTTTTTTTTACCACCGAACGGAACAACCTCGTAAGAGTAACGAGCCCTCCAATTTAGACAGGTTCTCTTTTATTGCACCGCGTAAATCAAAATACCGTGACTTATAAATTTACACCACCGAACGACATCCAGTATATTTAAAACGCTTCGACTCCGGTAGACTCGATAAAAGAAAGTTTATTTGCAAAATTTCGACTCGATTTTGAAGCTTCCTTCGGTACCGGAAAAGAAATAAACGTACACGGTATAAACGAGTTCTCTTGATACGTTATCGTACTTGGGTGCGATTCGACTCCCGATACACGGATATATTGGCAATCAAGGATCGTCTCAAGCAAAGCAACAAAACACGATTAATTAAATAAATTTCATTATTTAAATGTTTACAAAAAAAACTGGAACTTTCGAATAATCGTACTAACCGGTTGATCGAGTCGATGTTTCAACGTCAACTTGCTATCCGGCGCAACAAAAAGCAGGGGAGTAAAATATTGTCTCACGATTCGTTGTAATTTATCGTTTAAATTACGTTCGATGCAACTTGCATCGTCGTTTTTACAAAATTAATCCAATTTACGTTTAATCGCTATTTTCTAGGGTTATGACCAATGACGCGTAACACCTAATAACGACTTGCATTAGAGAAACGTAATAAAAAGTAACAATTAAAAAGCCTCGAAACGGTTCGCAGAACCTTTCACGACGGGCGTGTAGATTGCACACGTACATCGTGGATGTCGCATTATCGAACAGCTAGTCCATTGAGAATAATTTATCACACCCACACACGCCAGATATCTCTTCTCAATTATCAATCCGCAAGACCGCGCGTTGAAAAAGAGAATGACGCGACGCGCGGTTGATGAACGAGCCGCTTGAAATATCGTTCGTAAACGACGCTAAACGATCGACGATAATTAGCTAGCGCTTCAATGGCTCTAATTAAATCCAGAAGCTTTGCTCCGTCGCGTCACGAGCCCGATCAGGTTTACCTTGCGATCGATTCGTAAGTTACACTCCATTTGTATAAATCGTGAAAAATAGTTTCTCGCAATTAATCAACACGTTCTTCTTCGATCTAAAAAATAAATTGTGTGATTTTTTTCTGCAGATATTCATAACCCTAGAAAACATCCAACGTCTCTTCGAATCGCTATAACTTCGATAAAAAGGTCGTATATAGAACTGGAGACTTTTCCTTTCCGAGATATAAACACGTTTTATTTACGATGGAGCAATTTAGAAATGCTTGAGACGTCCTTAATGAGTTCTGGATTTTTCTCGACCTGTCTATGTATCTGCTTTTCAACTCCAGGGGGTCGAGCATGTCTGCTTCGGTTAATTGTACCAGATGGGAAAAATCCAGTTTCTCTAAGCCGACGATGCGCCGAAGAAAATGATACTTTTAGCGGGGCATCGTCTCTAAGAAAAGGTCTTTCGATAGAGACGTCGATCTTCCGCGGTGTTCCCGTTAGCTCTTCCATACACGAGGCGAATATCTGCCCACTCGATATTGAAATAAGCCATCTTAATAACACTCTTAATTATGAAACGGTTAAACACAGACTGATTTACTGCGATATACATTGTCTCGACTGTGAAACGTTTAGACATACATTGATTTATTACGATGTGAAACGTTTAAACATAGGCTTACTATTCTACCCCCGAGCAAGCCTTATAGATTCGTTTATCGCAAGTAAAAATTATAGTTCCTAATAATAAATCAGTTAATAAAAGCAGACATTAATAAATTTACGTAATTTTATTAGTAGAAATGAAGAGACACGTATCGTTTCGCTGTCACAAAGTTGAGTATAGATGCAACATATTTATGACAGATTGTAAACGCCTACGAATAGATTCAATTAATTTCTTAGCGATAGAACGCGAGATATTTCCACATAATTCCTTAATTATAATTTTGTGTGCTGAAAAATTATTTTGTCTCGAGGACGTGGCATATTTTCCACCATTCCTGCCAAATAGCATTGTAGAACGTCTTTATACATGTGCTGATTTATAGCACCATTAATATGATAAATCTCACCTGTTCCATAGGATGTCATACATCCTCGTATCACGATGGAGCCTCCGTCGTGTTTTAATGTTTGCTTTACACGCTGACGCTCGAGACCTTCCTCCCTTTTCCAATACCAGGTTTCGCCATCCATATGTACTCGATTGATTTTTATTTCGATCGATCGTATCGCGTCCAATCTCTCGTTTCGCAAAATGTCATCTATATTTCTTAATCGCGGGGAAAATTAACTACAACTTCTACCAAGTTATTTTTCTTACTTTCCCCTCGACGAACGATTCTTTGTCCTCCTTTGTCGCTGCTATCGCCGTAATTGCAATCGTTATATCGAAAGTCGTTTCACCGATATAAAAAAAGACGTACGATTGTCCACTTAACGAAAAATAATTGTCTATGACACGCTTCGAGCGGCGAGTAACGCCGTTCCCATCTTCTCCGAACCGGTCGAGTACGGTCGTTCGAGTTTTAGTACGTCCACTCGAGGTAGAAGGCACGCCATCTCGGATCCTTTGTGGAATATTTCATCGTCTGATTAACGCTCCGGCTCTAATCACTCACACGCGCGTTTCTTCTTAACGGGCTCCACGGCCGGTCGATGGTTAAGCCGCGTTCACAGACAGAGGCGAGTACGCGACGGCGCGCGCGCCTGGCACACGGGTGCCTCCGCTAGTCCGTCGTGCAACACTTGTCACGCCGCGATAATCTGACACTGAATAATGAACTGTGAATAATTACGCGAGGCGAAAGGCGCGCCACCGGCTCGTCTGGTCGTTCGATGGCCGGTTTCGATGCACTGGTACTCGTGGCCCCGCGGGGACCATCGGGGTTGTGGGTGAGCCTTCAAAGTCGAGGTCACTGGGCGGCCTTCCAAGGTAACGAAGAAACTCAAGACGCGAGCGTGGAAATAAATACCGGTTCGCGAAAACGAACATCTGGTTGAAGTCTTCGGCTTAGACGTACGTACGAAGACATGCGCCTCCCCGTTCTCCAACCGACGAGAACTCGAATACAGATTTCCCATAATCGATGGGGTTTCGTCGAGCTGGACAATAATTATCGATAGCAACTGGTGGAATAATTTCGTTTAACTTTAATTTCACCGTACTTTTATCGAAACCTCTTCAAGATGTATTATTCCTTGCAAACAAGGAATCCCGGCAATCTTTTTAACAAGATTTCTATTTTGTTATGCGTTTACCGTTATCATCGATGAGCAATATTATAAAATCTAAGGTACCTTGCATTGGCTTACGCGGTATCGCGTTAGACTAGCTTGCAAGTTATACGTCTGATCACACCCAAGTCGTAAAGATACGATAATATCTACTCTGGGCCTGGTGCAGTCAACCGAGGTGTTCTCCAAGGGTCACATCTTGGTCCGTTAGTCTTTTCCATATTTATTAACAACATTATTAAAATTTTCATGAACAGTTAGAGCTCACCGCTTGCGAATAACTTGAAAGTCTCTGGTAGAATAACCTCAGAATTTCCATTGTCTACGATCCAACGTTTGCAGACTTGAAACCTGACGACAGGTTATAGTCAATAGTTCAACACAGTTCGAGAATCCCACCCCCTAGAAATCATAAAGAAAAGTATTGAATTTTCGACGATCATTTAACATTGGTCAATTTGGTAGTTTGGTTTTCGTACCGTAATAAATACACATTTTTCCTGAAAATAGTGCAGGATAAACGTAGGAGATACTACGCCAATAAATCTGGCCACCGGTTCTCTTGGTCTTCCACGACCACGTGTCCCGGTGATGTGTTTTCTAAGGATTAACACCCTTGACGAAAGAAGAACTATGTTTGTCCTTACTCTTCTCTACAAAGTACTCGATGGTCGCATAGCGAGCTCACGATTCCCCGAGGAAATTAACATAAATGCGCCAGAAAGACGAGTCGGGCATTTTCTTTTGTTCGAACGTAAGTTTCGTACCTCTCGATAAGGACATACAAATTCTATTGCCGGATTATGCAATTTAAGAGAGAGTCTATTACACGCATACTTGGAGAAACAAGTAGATTTCACTTTTCGATAGGCAGCAGTTAGTCGTTGGGATTAAAACATTTTTTAAATAACATACATAGTTACGTATACTTATTCGATGCATCCTTTCTTTTTAAATAGGCAAAATGTGATCAGAGGGTATTTAAAAAAAAATGACTCGTTTGCCTTGATTTGGAATTCTTATTTATGATTTTCTGAAACAGTAATGGAAGTTATAACTCGCGTGCGTGGAAGGTAGCACCGAAAACGTTTTCAATTATTCCTGCAAATATTCCCACATGTATTTTCAACGACTTCAGCATCTCATTACTGTGACGACAATGGTCATTAAAATCGACGTAGAAGCTTATAAATACTGCAAGAACCAAGATGTCCACCGTGCGCGTATCGAAGGGGAACAGAGCGTCTGACGCACGTAAACGTAAAAAACTACAAGCAAAATAGGCAAATCTCGTCGCGACTCTGCACGTCGATGAATAGCTGACCAGAGACAAGTCATTCCGTATTAATAACGCGAACCGTAAGTCGAACGCGAAAGGGTAAAACCAGAGGAGAAAGGACCTCGAGCGAATTCGTTTCGTTTCGAGTGAAGGATCGGTGCGAGCACGTACGCCGATGATTTATTTGTGAATCAACAAGCGCGTCTAGGAGCGAGGCGGGTCGAAACGGCGCGGGACGAAGACGAAGCGAGTCGACTCCGCCGACTCATTAATTTTCTCTATTAATGACTACAATCAGCAGCTGCGAGTCTGCTTGGTGAGCGCTTAATTCCGTTCTCGATTACGAATGAACCACGGGACGCGATGTTGACGCTTGACGGCCATCGAAGCCAGGCAATCATCGAACGGTCTAAGATCTCTATATCAGCCGCGTAATACCGTCGATGAGCAACCCAGTCGAAGATTGATGCAGATTAATCAATCCCATCGAGTGTATCGCTTCCGAATAGCTGATCTGGATTAGAACTTCGAAAGACATTCTTTTTACGTTTTGGTCGAGTTTCTTAAAAGCGTTTTCTCCTGGTTATTCGAGATTATTAAGATTCCAGAAATTGGCACGGTTATGGGAATCGAAAGGCAAGAATATTGATTTTAAATTTTAACGAAAAATTATTGACTGGAGGCCCCTTAATGCAATTAGAAAATGTGCAAGGCTGACGTACAACGAGCAACCCTTAATAAAGCGGCGTTGTTCAAAGGCGGGACCACCTCGTGGTATTTTTAGCACTGGGCCAGCAGGAGGATAATCTTGGCACGGAGGGGTGGTAGAATGCATCACCCTGCTCCTCTCTTTCGCAAGCGGACTCGTCCTTCGTTGGTTCCTTCCTTCCTGTCCTCAGCTGTCCGCGTTTCCCACAGTACTTCTCGAAGGGGTGACCGTTGTTTTGGATACGGATAAATTTCGACCTCCTCTCGACCATGAAACTTTTCCCCTCCGAGAAACCATTGTCGGTTTCCACGACGCGCAATTTATCTGGGACATGTCGTAAAAGTCTTCGATTGTGTTTGCGTCCGGTTCCCTGAAGCGACCGGTGAAGTTTCAAGGGTAGACGGAAAACTCGTACCCCTTTTCTCCGCGGACACTCCGGTCCGGTACACGCTGGAACTGATTTTTTGATGCGTTGGAACGATACCACCCCTTCAGCCTCTTCGTACCCGCAGCGTCGCTTTCGATACACGCCAGTTTCATAGAGTTTCTATCGTTGTAATATGAATCATGTGTCCTTCTTTTATGGACTGTTTTTTTAGGGTGATAGAATCAATTTGTATCATAAACACTTGGACAAGAAGATCAGTTCTCACGATCGGATAGTACCATCGACCTTCCACTTTTCTTGTTTCCATATCGACGTCTTTCAATAAATTGTGTAGGGTCAGTTGCTCTAATATGGAATACTTTTTTTTATACACTTGTTTTATTTGCTTGCAGAACTTTTATGAAGTCTTAAATAGTATGAATTTATAGGAAATTTTATGCTCTTTTGACTGGTGACAGTCAAATTTAAAATATAATAACGTTTTAAGAAATGTTTACTTTTTTTACTGAAGTCCTCATTTTCCATATTAGACTCACAGTGCTCGTAATATGGAATAATGTGTTTATATTTAACACAAGGCTGATGCAATTACTTTATTATGTATAATACTAGATCAAAGAATCTCTAAAATATTTTGAAAATACGTAACTCGAGGATTTTTAAGTATACCAAAGTCCCGGTGTCCCCGAGATCGAAAGATTTAAATTTCTTTCGAATTAAAAAATATCTCCAGTAAAGACCAGGGGCGTTAGAGAAGAGGGAGCGTCTCGAGTGGTGAACATCTGTTCCGAAATTCCTTCACCCTTGCATCTGTCCCCCGTGACGTAATCTGACGTTACACTCGGGTAACGGGTCCCTTTTCCGTGACGTCAGAAGGGAGGAAAAGAGAACAACCCCCAGGTTTTACCGCGAGACGAGCGCGCGAGGGAAAATTGGCGCGGGCATACCAGAACACCGAAACTCTCGTCGTTCCATGAAAACGATTGCCGGTCTGGATCGTTCTTATTCTCGATAAAGTAGCGGGCAGAATTTTTGCCGCCTTTAAATCGCGGTAGTAAACGGTCGATCGGGGTTGGCTGCGCGTCGCGGCGGCCGCAAGAAAGCCGGCAAGTGTTTGCACGTTCGAGTGTTCGTACGAAGCGGAATGTCGTTCGGCGAAGCGACGGTACGCCGAAGAAATCGTCGAGGGAGAAGAGGAATCGAACGATTACCGAACGTGACTCCTCGAGACGGCTGTAGTAACTTATGTTAGAACTAACCGGCAATAAGAATAACACAGGAATTCTGTTTTTCCGTTCGACGCGAGAATTGAAGCGTCTCCCGCGTTCCATAATCGTCACTTTCGTTTCGATCGCGATCGATTGATCGCCACGATTCGAAACGCTCGCGCGAAAGCAACGCGATCGTGATCGAGGCATTCGCTTGTACTCCGGCTTAATCGTTAAATTTTTGTTCGAAACATGTTTTTATGCAATATGTAGTTTGCAAGAAAAATTACAGTCGACTGATTCGGTTATATTCAATTTGGATATTTGGGGGAACAGACAGGTTTTATAAAATTTTACCGTCTAATATAAAAATTACAATATTTGTGTTTACATTAAATACAGTAATAATAATAGGCCTTATTGCATATGCTTTTAAAAAGGATTCAAAATTTGACAAAACTACGATTTAAACTCTTCCTTGTTTCGCGCGAATTGTGACGTCTTTCGATGTCATCGATACTCGTGACACGAAGCACAAGAACAGATCGATTTACTCGCCTGTAATTGCTCATAATTGCTCGTCCTCTCTTACATTCTCGCAGCATATTCTCTAGTGTTGCTTTCACACCTGTTTCTTCGCTGTATATAAAACGTAAATAATTTCGCAATGAAGTTGTCTCTGGATATAAGTGTCGAATGATCAACTGTATCAAATGCGTTGCAGAAATCGGTATAAATAACATAAACTTGCAAACCTTTTTCAACTGAGTTTGTCAAGTGGTATTGATATTCAAGGAGATTGATTATAATATTTTTGCAGAGAAAAAACAGTTTACGGGAAAATTATATTTACAAAAATCGCGTGTCAATTGTTCGAATAGCCTGGTGCGTGAAAGAGAGGAGGGAGGAAGTTTTCTCGTGGGCGTTTACGAGGATCATTTATATTTTTTTGCGTTCGACGATATGAACCGGGAGCTCGTTAATGCGCGTGCACGCCGGAACATAATGCGCCATCAGGCACGCTAATAGTTGTTTCGTAGCGACGACAACTCGGTGAAATAGGTCCTGTCGCGGATCGTGAACACGCGGAGTCGTCGCGTCCGTGTAAGAGCCTGGACTGCCCACGCGTTCGGGATGATTCACGCGACGCCTCTTCGAGGAGCCCGCGGAATGGTAAAATTCCCCGCACTTTTCCCTCCCGGGGCCATCGGTTTCATAAATGGAAAACAGAAGCGCCGCGAGTGCCTCTCGTCTCTTGTTCCACGGTTAAGTGGAACGGGAACTCCGGGGCACGGCTCGACGTAAAGAAGGTTTACACGCGTCGTTGGGCAGTTTCAGCTACAGGCAGAAAAAAAAACCTTAATCGACGATACACGACGACGAACCAGTCGTGAAGTATTGGATGAAATCGCCGTCGCGATCATTTCGCTCGGCGTATACGCGCGGGAATATTTCTCGTGCCCCAATGAATTCCCGGCGTCTACAAATCTCAATTAACCGACCCGGTCGAAAGTATTATCAACATTAATCACGGACGCCCTACCGATAAGACGCGTACTCGCTCTAGATCGTAGTCGAGTTTCACGACCACCTAAACGATACCTCTGGTCGCAACGACGCTCGAGCCTTCCCTTCCAATTAACTTATCTCGGCAATTGAACGGAGCCTGGCACCTCGCTATCTTAATCCGCGCGATCGTTTCGCGCTATTCGACGATCGGTATATTCAAGGACGATATTCCACGACGACGACGCCTCGGGGCCCGAGATTACCCCGGGGGATCGGTCGCGCGAAGGTCCTCCCCGGTGCTCGTCGATTTGCGCACGGACGCGTGTAACTCTCGTTGTAACGAGCACCGTTACCACGTCGTAACGGCCAAGTAATGGGACCTCTTACTAGAACAATGGCGTTGGCGACACGCCGCGTACAACGTCGGTTAGACACCTTTGCTCGTGGGCAAACAGACTTCTTTTGCCTGGCGTCCTTTCGTAAGGAGACACCGATGCGTGGCAGACGCGCCATTGTGTCCCGAGCGTTGTCAACCACCCACGCGACCGAGATCCTTAAAACCGCGATCCGCGAAGCGCCTGTTCCCCTCGCGAGTTTAATCCGTCGCTTACATCGAATCGACGGCTCGCATAAACGGCCATTTTTTAACTCTTTGCACTCGTATATCGCCATCCTACATTTTATTATTATACGCATATTTACATTAGTGTTTCATTCTAGGGACCCTTGTTACGATGTTTTCTTTTAATTTCTGCTTAAATGTGCGTGTAAAAATAAAATTAAATAAATAAAAAAATACAATTTAGTACTAATCTTATCGATAGACTGTGTCTCCGGAAACAGGTGAGCAAACGTTTGAGACTTGGTTTCTGTTAAAATCATCGATACAAAATGTCTACTTCGACGAACGCTATGACTGTGTTCGTCCATAAATATCGATACACAATGCGTAGTTACGCGTCGAGAGCATAAAACAGCGAGCATTAAAAGGATATAATAAATCGATAAAAGTGATCTACGGCCACGCGATGAAAAGAATCGAACTTAATAAGCATTCTTCTGCCGTTGACATCGACGTACAATGTACGGTTCGGTATAAAGGCTCTTATAAAAGCGCAGGATTTAAACGCGTTAAATTTTTATATCTTCGCAAATCACTTTTATCGGCTGTTATTGTCGAAAACAGAGAGGCGCAGGTGTTTCGAAGAATCGTTAACGACGTTCGGATAGACGTTTGCGATTCGAGGCTGCGCCAGCCTTCGGATTTCCCAGCAGCCCCCCCTCTGTCGCAAGGTGGGGTAATGACGTACCCTGTGCAACGAGGGTGTGCCACGAAAAAAGCCCAGCCACCTCGGGTTCCGTCGTGGCATGCACCGCTAAAGCTGCTTACTTGCATTCCCACACGTGCTCGCCCTTCTGCGGGATACGTGGCTTGGGGGGGTAGCGACATACCCCACGTGGGAGTGCATGCTTGAAAAATTCCTTCACAATACTCGTTCCCCCACGGCCTGGATCCAAAGAAATATCATTGTCCTCCGCGTAACGCGTTCAGTTATGCATTGTTTGAGCGCGAAAACCTGAATTCCCATAAGAACCTTCCGGGCATCCTAGGATTACGAAACTATTTTTCGAATTCCCTCTAGCGCCCAGCTCTATTGTATTACGAACGTCGTTTCGCGAGTTTGCGTATTTGCAAACTTTTGGTTTCTCTCGAATCTCGAAGAAGATGTTTGCATGTGTAGAATATAGTCCTGAAATGTATCCCACATACTACGAGACACACTGTATAGTTAAACCATGAGACGATTTCTTTAAGTACAGCCTTCTACCTCTGATACGAGTGTTTCGACTTCGATTCGGCAGAATTTTGCAACAGCAAGGATTAATAAAACGATGAAACGACCCAGAACCATGCAAATGTAGCACAGTTTTAATATCTTCGTTTTAAATCCTGACGAACAGCTGTAAGCTTCGAAAAAGTATCTCGGGGATCTCCAAGATAGTCGAGCACGTCCCGGGGTCCCCAGGCGGTATTTTTAGCGGGAAGCAGCACCCTCGTGAACCCTCGTGCTCGATGTATCCTGCAGGACGGATCCCTCGTATTGTTCGAGCAAGGACGATGACGTGGCGCAAGTGTGTAACTAGTGACGTAAATGGGTCTCCACCGGCTTTTTGGCGGGAAGGAATAAGGTGTCCCGGTTCGGGGTACGCCTGCGCAGCTTGCGCGATTCCCACACGAGGAGGCTGCATGCTTCGAGATCCCCCTGGTCGTTCCTCGTTAATAACTCCCTCCGCGACAATAGACGGACCGCTTCTCGTGTTCTTGGGGAGGGGGATGGCGACTGGAAGGAGATTGCCAGTTACCACCTGGAGGCACCGTGCGCTTCAACGTGGGAGCCCCGCGCCTATACCACCCCAAACGAGAGCCCAAGCCTCTATGGCGCGCTCCGGAGATTCTCGTTCGTGGAATTTATGGTAAATGTCAGGTTGCGGAAGCCACCCGTGTCGGGTGAACGTTTCGTCGTCCAACGCGAAACCGCGTTCCCGCGAGATCTGCCCACCGGCTGACATTCTCGGGAATGAACGTTCCGGGAGACAAACGATAAACAAATCTCGATCGAAAAATAGCTGGGGAGGGGACCTTGGGTGGCGAACACGAAATACGCGTACTATGCATCGCCGAACGACAATCCGAGGTCACGAGGCTCTGACTCATCCCGATCCTTATCGATCCTGTCGACTCTCTCGTTGCACGAGAAAGGTATCCGAGACAGGTAACCCTCGGTTGCTCGGAGATAAGTCACTGCATGTCTAAGCGTCGGACGATTATCGTCCTCGTCGATCGTGCTTGATTATCTGCAATTCAAAATGCCACGAAGACGACGACGACGACGGCGCAATAGCCGAGCGAGAACCATCCGCCTTTATGGGGGAGTCCCGATGCCACCGGGGCGCAAACTTTCCACTTGCCAATCAACCGCTGTTACGACATCCTGACCAAACCGTATCCCCTTCAGGACGCGAGGCTGGGAACGCGCCATAGACTTTCTGTCGCGCGACGGCGAGATCGAGACGACGAGATCGCTCAACCACCAGAGGACACAGCGCGACGTTCGATCCCGAATACGATGAAGAAGTCGTATTTACTTTCAGGGAACACTCTTTCGACATAGCTATAACCCTCTGCTGAACATCTTTATTTATTTATGGGTAGAATCCCTTTGTATACAAAATGTAAAAAATACCAAACTACTTGATTAAACCGTTGAAATTAATTTAATAAAAATTCGATACGTTCCTAGCGTAAAAAGCTTCGTATAGAACGAGTCCCGAGTCGATTCCACGCGACGAACAACGGGGGATAGTTTGTTTCACGAGTCCAGCAACGAGTCCCAAGGAGGCCCGTTGTTAACGTGGTTCATTCTTAGATCGAGACCAATAGAATCACGTCTGAATCTTTTATAAGTAGGAACAATTACGACTCCGTAGTCGGGGCGGCTTACAATCGCATTGTTGGCCGCGGAAGAGCGACAATATTGGAACTTAATTAAAATACTCGACCGCGGGCGCGTAGAACAGACCCTACGGAGGGCGGTCGTGGGAACGGCGCGGAGAAGGAATTTTCGAAAAAGGATATCGAGAAACTTTTTTTCTCTTTTTTCGTTCCGCCTGGCTCGGTCCGCGACGGGACACGTAGCAACAGTTCTGAATGCCTCAGGGTCGCCGGGAACCCTTTACCCGGCAGCGACGACCCCTTCGAGACGCGAACGTCTCTAATTTGCATTCGCATGGCACAATCGTGGTCTCTTTTCTCGCACGTGTTCTCTCGTCGTCCTCCTCCGTCGTCGATGTACACGGAGCAAAACGTGACGTCACGAGGCTGGAAGGAACCACCCCGTGCCGGAGGAGAACAGCTGCTCGCGATTTCTCACGCGCCCCGAAAGCCACCGCGAGACAATTGAACTTGATTCCGGTTCGCCCGGGGTGGTTCCTTCAAAGCGTACGTGAGACGAGAAGGAGGAGAGGGAGAAGGTCCACCCATATGGGCACGCACCTTCCTTCCATGCTTCAACCAGTATTACTCTCTCTCATTCTTTTCCTCTCTGTCTCTAGCTTCCGGAAAAATCGATAGACAGGTGGAGCAGATGTAATCAGAATCTCGCCCCTCGCGGGAAGACCGATCGAACGGTTCTTCTAGATGGAGGACTTTATTGTCGCGGATTACTATCCAAACGATGTTCTCGCCTAGCGGTCATCTGTTCGTCGCGAAATATTCTTTCGGAGGGGAATGAAACGATCCACCGCTTTGATGTTTTCCACGAAACAACGAGTTTTGGGGGTTCCTTCGAGAAATGGGCGATACGAGGGATTTTTCTCTCCATAGGATGTACCTTGTGTTAAAAGGATGTTAGTGTACGGAGATCCACTTCAGCAATAGTAATTATTAGGGGTGTGCGAGATCGAGACGAGTCTTCGATAGTATCTTGTTAATCAAGAATATCGAAAATTTCGAAAATTCAAAGAGTTTAAATGAATGATAACAAGAATATAAAAAATAAATGCCAGGAATGTAATTAACTATATAATACTTTATTTAGAATTTAATAAAAATGTAATAGGTTACACGTTTATATGAACATTTTCATTATTTTAGATAATGA